>NW_024724858.1:0-18280 GCF_018991925.1 Homarus americanus
TCATTATTACTTCGTTCAATTTACGTATTGCTCCTCAGCTGATTCTCCACACTCAGGTACTCAGTCTGTGCTTGCAGCAGCCGCCATCTTCCCTATGATTTACACCACACTCCCTCTCATAGGTGCATGGTGGTTTATCCTCCATGGTATCAACACCACATAGCACCATAACACACACCTGCATAAACTACCAACTAAGAAAAATGGTGACAAAAATTGAATATCGAGAAAGAAATCAGCCATCTTCTACACTCTTAATAAATGTTATTATTAGCTGGTATATGTTTGTCAGTGTTGGATAGCGATTACTATAGTTATTGACCAGTCTATTATTAACCTATAACACACACTAATATCCACACGGTGTTGTAGTGAAGAGCCTCAGCACAAGCACACGAGGTGACACAATGAGACTCATCATTACTCACTTTTCAATGCCTGCGCAGTGCTCGAAGTAAGCCACAGCGTCGATCTCGGGGTGCTGGTGGCCGTGTCTCGCTGGACATGGCGATTCTTCGCGACTGTCTGCTGCACTTAAGTGTGAGGCCTGCGGTAGACTATGAGGCATTCACCAGCACATTGGATATCTGGTTATCTCTTGGTGACGACAACACCTGTCAGTCTCCTCACCTGTGTCTATCTGTACCTGGCATCCCAACCTCAGAGTAAACAATCCTCACGGGTGTAATTATCATAGGTGATGGCGAATCATAAACAAGACTCACCCTACGACCGTTAACAAGCGCTGGGGATCGAGAACACTAACTAAACGATTCAATATCTTTTGACGATTAACTTTTGCCACGTGAACTGAATACATGATTACCATTGTAAGATTTTCTGCAAATTGTCATGTTTTAGCGAAGTTCAGAGAGTAACTCGTATCTTACAGAAGGTGTATCTATAGAGGCTCTAAGACAGGTCTGTATGTTGGAGAGGATTAGAGGGGCATGTACATAGAGAGGGCATACAGGCGTACTTCTGGCCGAACATGGCCGTTGGCTGTGGCAGCATCAGGATCCAGCTGATGGTGTCCCCCGCTGCCGACAGCAGTAGTTAACGATCTGCGTCCTGGAGAGGAGAGTGGTTAGGCAGTAGATAAATAGTACAGGTACTCTGCTGGGGGCCTTACACACACACACACACACACACGACACACACACACACACACACACACACACAGCACATACACACAATAATAAATGGTTTTATTGGTTCTTCAGCCTTTGGTTGCAGAACTTTCAATAAACCGTTCAATTATAATATACACACACACACACAGTACCGAGGACAACACCAACCTTGAGTCTCTTGGTCTGTACTCTCCTCTTCCCTCCTTCTCGTCTCTTTCACCCTCGTGTAATGTGGCGTCAAGGAGGACTACAGCAGTGACTTGTCATGTTTCCATCACTGTGGAGCAGGTGGTGGTGGTAGTGGTGGAGAGTAGGATAATTGGGAGGATGTGAGGAGGGTGGTGGTGGTGTTGGTGGGAGGTGGGATAGTGGTGGAGAATGATGGTGAGGATTGGAGGTAGTAGGAGGAGGAGAATGCATTTTTAAAATGTACATTCAAAATATTTAATAATGTAATAATAATAATATGTAGTAATAATATATAAAATAATAATAATATTAAAAATATTAATAATAATAATAATAATAATAATATAATAATAATGATAATAATAATAATAATAATAATGTGTAAATATATAATAATATTAATAAGATGTGGTTCTTGCCTTCCTGGACATTTCTTGTGTGTGTGTGTGTGAGTGTGTGTGTGTGTGTGTGTAGGATATTGTCTCAAGATGAAGGCATTTTTGGCCTCACGTTGATGTAAAAACCAATGTTGATTTCTTTCACAGAGATTAGATTAGACAGGTGCCGAGGGTGAGGTAAGACAAGGTGTGTAGAGGAGTTGATAAGGCATGTGTGGCAGGGGAGTTGATAAAGGTAGGTGTATAGAGGAAGATTGATAAAGACATGTGTGAGAGGAAGATTGATAAAGACTTAGGTGTGGGTTGTGGGGAAAATTGATTATACAGGTGTGTAGAAGGGTGATGAACAGGTGTGTGGGGAGGTGATAAAGCAGGTGTAGTTGGGGAGGGTGATAAAGACAGGTGTGTGGAGGTGGGTAAAGACAGATGTGTGTGGGGAAGGGTGAGTAAAGACAGGTGTGTAGAGGAGGGGGTGTTAAAGACTGGTGTGGGGGGTGATAAAGGCGGGTGTGTGGGGAGATAAGACAGGTTGTGTGGGGGTGATAAGACAGGTGTGTAGAGGTGAGTAAAACAGTTGTGTGAGGCGGTGATAAGACAGGTGTGTGGGGAAGGGTGAGTAAAGACAGGTGTGTGGGGAAGGGTTGATGAGCTGGTGTGTAGAGGAGGTGATAAAGACAGGTGTGCAGAAGGGATGATAAAAACAGGTGTGTAGAGAAGGGAATTGATAGAGAGACAGGTGTGTAGAGGAAAGGGTGATAAAGAGAGGGTGTGTAGAGGTGATAAAGAAAGGTGTGTAGAGGAAAGGGTGATAAAAGACAGGTGTGTAGAGGAAAAGTGATAAAGAACATGGGTGTAGAAGGGTGATAAAGACAGGTTGTATGGGAAAGGTGTTTGACAGGTGTGTGAGAGGTGATAAAGACAGGTGTGTAGAGAAGGAAGTGATAAAGACAGGTGTGGGGAGAAGATAAAACAGAGGTGTGTAGAGGGAGGGTGATAAAGACAGGTTTTTAGCGAGGGAGATTGTGATAAAGACTGATTGTGTAGAGGAAGAGTTGATAGACAGGTGTGTGTGAGGAATTGTTAAGGAGTAGTATGGGGGGAGGGTGATAGGCAGTGTGGAGGAAAGGGGTGATAAGAGACAGGTGTGTAAAGGATGAAGGGTGCTGACGAAGAACTTACCAGTATCGTCATAGATTATCCCGCGTTAGTGATGTTTTGGTGAACGATTGTCCTGATTGATTGGACGATGATGTCACCTGGGCATCAACTGCAGGCTACTCCTCTTCACTAGGTGTTAGTTTCGCCACCCTAAACAGGTGACAAACGCCATCTTTCTATAAACTGTCTATGGCTGTTGACCTTAACTTGTGTTCCTTGATACATCCATTACACTGCAAGACTCTAACTTTATGATATGGGTTCTATGTCTATTTCGTCTGTGCTGCCTCTCTTCTATCTGTTTGTCTATCTGACTTACTGTCTCTCTGTTAACCTGCTATATATCTGTACTACCTATCTATCTTCCTATCCTAGGGATCTACTCATATCTTCTCCTTCCTGGCCGTAGGAGAGGCGGAGAAAGGTGGGGAGGTAAGGCTCTGGTGGACTCTTGATGGTCTCAGAGATCATGCTTGTTAATGGTATCGAAGTACTATGTGAGGTGGCTTGCCGGCGTCGATAGCTTCGTCCATTAGATCACAGATTGTTGACCGTCACCTCGACATCGTTTCCTGGGACCAAGAGATGAGTTTAAAGAAGAGGCGTGGAATTAGAAGTCAAGTATATCTAACAACCTGAAGACAACTTCAAGTTAACCTCACTCCATCTATCAGTCTAACTTCCATTTAACACACACACAGAGCACCACTCACGAGACTCAGTACAGGACGACACGCACTCAACCTGTTGTATATTTCACCAATGGTAATGCACTGAATAGGTTATATTGATGCGCTACAGTTATCTGGGTGATTGCCGCATTATCGGTCGCTTTGATTAACTCACAAAAGGCTGAGTGCGGTGGAATGACTCTTAGATTCGTGAGCCTTAAAGTCCTCTGGTATAAGAGATTAGCCATTGATTCTCCATAACTGTAGTGTATGAATATTTATACACAAATTACAGAGTGTAAACCAACACAGTGTAGTGGTCATAGAGGTAGGTTCTAGGTGAGTGTTAGCCAAGTATTGATCAGCCTTTGACTGCCTCCACGCTTTCGATCATGTAACGTCACAGAAGCTTTCTTGTGTTTGGGAATTTCTTATGGTGTGTGTGAACTGAGACACGCATTGGGGAATGGTTTTCAATATCACGTTTATCGAATCAAGGCACCAAAATATCGGTGGCCCTGTTTCTGAGTTACGGGTCAGGGCAGTAATGATAGGCAGGTTCATTGAGCATTCAAAAATCTTGACAGTGATGGAAACATTAGACCGGGACATTTCTTGTGATGTCACGCACCACCAACACGAGGGGACATAACTACAAAGATCGCGATGTTATACAGAACGAATATAGGAAGTTCTTTCACAGAGGGTGGTCGACTTACATAACGGTGAGTGCGTTGGTGAGTGCGTTGGTGAGTGTGTTGTCATGTAATACCGTTAACTCTAGTGGTTTTCTTTGAGATTCTCTTGACCACGTAACTAGTTTTTGTTTCTGCATTTTTCTCTCCAAATTTGAAGAGATTTTACAAGTGAGGACGTAGGCTATTATGATTTAACTTATAACGGGAAATTTGAGCACAACTTAACGAATACTTAAGCAGTAATATTTTCTAGTTTTCTGGCTTTCTTGTATACGCAGTGAACACATCTGTACAGGCAATTATAAATATTGACATAATTTAACAAAGCTATACATTACTACTAGTTTACCAATTACTATACCGTAAATTAGCTTGTCTTTGAGATAAAAAACACTATCATAAATATATAGCTTTGTGAATATTCCCCTAACAGAGCAAAATAAAACATAGCAGTTAGACATAAACATACACCATTCTTTTCACACACACACACCGCAAAGAACATTATATGGGAAACTATGATAAACGACCATCCATTCACCCAAGACACACAACACATCTAACTAAATAAAAAAATCAACTTGACAACATTTAATCATCTCCAAAATATTTTCAAACAAAGATAACTCTATTAGCTATCTAACCAACCTCGTAGAAGAAGTAAAAGGTAGATAAACATTAGGTTAAATTAGGCTAAGATTTTTATTGTTATTTTACACCTTTCGGGATGGCGTAGATGTGCTTACTTGCCACCATAGCGCCTTCTTGTATTTTTCTCAAGTAAGAGATGGCCGCGTCGAGGCTCTGTTTACCAGCATGTTGTCTCGTCGCCGTCATAACAACAACGAGACCAAAACTGTGGCTGAGAACAAGTCAACTGTAACAGGCCAAACAACTGTAACGAGACCAAAGCAACTGTAACGAGACCAAACAACCTCTACCTCTGTAACTATCCTAATGAATCTATTGTTGGTGACTGTTGGAGAAATATTGTTAGTGATGCAGTGTTGGTGAGGTAGTGTGTGTGTGGTGTGTGTGTGCATAATACACCATGTTCATGTGCGTATATATTTATCTTAGACCACACATGTTCTGGTCGATCACTTTAATCAATTACTCTTTGGTCATGAACTAGTTGTGGTTGTTGGTTGTGACGTGTGGATGTGGTTTGTTGTTGCTGCTGTTGAGTCTTAGTTGCGGGCGTGTGGCTGCTGAATGTGGTTGGGGCTATAGAGTGTGGTTATGGTTGTTGTTCGTGGTTGTTAAAGTGGTTGCGGAAGTATTGTGGGTATTAATAGTTGTAGAACATAGTTGGTAGAGTGATTGTAGGATATAGGATGATGTAGTGTTGTTATTGTGATATTTGAGTTGTTAGAAAACTCGTGTGTATGGTTTGTACTGGACTGTGGCGATGGACTGAATGGTTGTGGTAGTGAGTGCAGACGTGTGTAAATTAAGGTGTTCTGGTACAGGAAACACACGACCTTACAGTGTTAAAAATGATAGAAAGATCAATTGAACACACATACACACATACACACACACATACACACATACACACACACACACAGAGGTGATGTGGCTCAGCTAAAGTGTTGAATAATAGGAGAGTTTTGTGGTACTGCCTCACCTACAACACCACCACCAAACATCATTTGTGCATCACACCTGCAGCACATACATACACTAAACACATACATGCATACAGTAGCTAAAACAACTATCTGTGCATACTTGTGGAAACTATGAGACCATGGACGATAAGTTTTGGTATGTGAGGCTGTCACTAGTAGCACGAAGATTTCGAGCATATCGACCCCACCTGTACAGATAGTTGTTTTAGCATTTGTACACTAATCCATAGTGGTATAGGAATAAGGAGAAAGCTAAGGTGCTCCTTGTTTCCCTTTTCATGTTGATTTTATCAAGATTTATCTTATCACATTTTCATTGTGGATCTATAAAATATATATATATATATATATATATATATATATATATATATATATATATATATATATATATATATATATATATATATATATATATATATATATATATATATATAGACTAGTGAATGAATGGATACTATGTTTTTCTTCTATTACAGTCTTAAGAACATACATTTCATACATATATGCCTCGATACACACACTCACACACATGCTTTTTAACCCTTACAACAGAACGGTGGCTCCTTGTGTGTGTGTGTGTGTGTGTGTGTGACCGAGATAAGATGAACACTTTTATAAAATTTGACAGATATTTTAGGTGTTAAGTGAGACAGAAACAGTGATCTTCATTATATTATTTGTGTGGGTGTAATGGTGGGAGGTAGGTGAAGTAGTGGAGGATGGGTGTAGTGGTGGAGAAATATGTAAGTGTATTGATCTATGTGTGTGTAGTCTTAATATTTAGTCAATCACCACCACACCACCACCACCACCACCACACCACCACCACCACACACCACCACCACCACCACACACACCACCACCACACACCACCACCACACCACCACCACCACCACACCACCACCACACCACCACACACACACACCACCCACCCACACCACCACACACCACACCACCACACACCACCACCCACCACCACCACTACCACCACACACACACCCACACACACACACCACACACCCACCACACCACCACAACCACTACCACCACACCACCACCACCACCACCACTACTATCACCACACACACCACCACCACTACCACACACCACCTACTACACACACCACCACCACCACACACCACCACCACACCACCACACCACACACCACCCACCACCACCACACACACACACCACCACCACACACACACACACACCACACCACCACCACACACACCACCACACCACCACCACTATCACCACACACCACACACCACCACCACCACTACCCACCCACCACAAACACCACCACCACTACTACCCACACCACCTACTACCCACCACACACACACCACCACCACCCCACTACCACCACACACCACCACCACCACCACCTACACGAACAATCCATCACTCCGGTAACACATTATTCAGTTAAAATGTTACGTACCGTATCTTGGTAAGGCTTTGGGACATGTGACCTGCCACACAATATTCATGGGTGGGGCAGAGTAGCTCTGGTCGTCTTACCTCTCTCTCTTTTTTTTCTCCTTTCTTTTCCATTCTCCTTCTCTCCTCTCTCTTTTATTTTTCTATTCTCTCTCTCTCTTCTCTTCCTTTTTCTCTCTTCTCTCTCTCTGTGTACTGCTCCTTGAATGTATCACCACATATCACGTCTACTCCTACATAGACCCCAGGAGGCATTTGAGGAGGAAACTAGGTCAATGTTTTGTAGCTTTGAATAATTAAACAGTCGACTTCTGTAGCGTCATTTATGTAGTGTGTATAGTGTTATGGTACAGATGGTGCTTGTAGAGTGCCACAACGCTGTAGTAATAGTGCCACAAGACAATCCTAGAGGGGTGATTGGTGCGATGACATCACTAAAGAATATCCTCAGTGGCGATTGGTCGCCATATCACTCAATCACTGGAACAATCCTCGAGTGGTGATTGGTGCCATACCGTCACTCAATCACTGAAATAATCCTCGAGTGGTGATTGGTGCCATACCGTCACTCAATCACAAACAATCCTCGAGTGGTGATTGGTGCCATACCGTCACTCAATCAGTGAAACAATCCTCGAGTGGTGATTGGTGCCATACCGTCACTCAATCACTGAAACAATCCTCCGGTGGTGATTGGTGCCATGCCGTCACTAAACAGTATCCTCGAGTGGTGATTGGTGTCATGGCATCACTAAAACAATCAGGTGGTGATTGGTGTGCCATGACATCTAACTATCACGAGCGGGGCAATGACGTCCTACAATATCCTCGAGTGGTGATTGGTGCAATGACGTCACTGACAATATCCGAGGGTGATTGGTGCGCAATATGTCACTAACACAACATCCTTGAGTGGTGATTGGGCCATGACGTCACTAAAACAAACGAGTGGTGATTCGTGCAATGACGTCACTAAACAAACGAGGTGATTAGTGCCATGACGTCACTGACACAATATCCTCGAGTGGTGATTGGTGCCATGACGTCACTAAAACAAACGAGTGGTGATTGGGCCATGACGTCACTAAAACAAACGTATGGTGATTGGTGCCATGACGTCACTAACACAATATCCTCGAGTGGTGATTGCGCCATGACGTCACTAAAACAAACGAGTGGTGATTGGTGCGACGTCACTAACACAATATCTCGGGTGATTGCAATGACGTCACCGACACAATATCCTCGAGTGGTGATTGGTGCAATGACGTCACCAATACAATATCCTTGAGTGGTGATTGGGCCATGACGTCACTAAAACAAACGAGTGGTGATTCGCAATGACGTCACTAAAACAAACGAGTGGTGATTAGTGCCATGACGTCACTGACACAATATCCTCGAGTGGTGATTGGGCCATGACGTCACTAAAACAAACGAGTGGTGATTGAGCCATGACGTCACTAAACAATATCCTCGAGTGGTGATTGGTGCCATGACGTCACTAAAACAAACAAGTGGTGATTGGTGCCATGACGTCACTAACACAATATCCTCGAGCGGTGATTGGTGCCATGACGTCACTAAAACAAACGAATGGTGATTGGTGCCATGACATCACTAACACAATATCCTCGAGTGGTGATTGGTGCCATGACGTCACTAACACAATATCCTCGAGTGGTGATTGCGCCATGACGTCACTAAAACAAACGAGTGGTGATTGCGCCATGACGTCACTAAAACAAACGTATGGTGATTGGTGCCATGACGTCACTAAAACAAACGAGTGGTGATTGGTGCCATGACGTCACTAAACACAATATCCTCGAGGGTGAGTGGCCATGACGTCACTAAAACAAACGAGTGGTGATTGGTGCCATGACGTCACTAACACAATATCCTCGAGTGGTGATTGGTTGATGGGATCCTTATAGCCTGACTAACACAGATGAGTTGTTCTACCTGTGTACCCTTCAGCATATGACAGGAACACGACAAGTAGAACGAGAACAAAATTTAAAGATGTAGGGAGGTTTGCTGACGGTAGTGATCAGGAGTGTCAGCAGTTGATTAATTGTGTCAGGTATCGATTAGTAGTGTCAGGAGTTGATTTATAGTGTCAGGAGTTCATTAATAGTGTCAGGTGTTGATTAATAGTGTCAGGAGTTGATTAATAGTGTCAGGAGTTGATTAATAGTGTCAGGTATCGATTAGTAGTGTCAGGAGTTGATTTATAGTGTCAGGAGTTGATTAATAGTGTCAGGAGTTGATTAATAGTGTCAGGAGTTAATTAATAGTGTCAGGAGTTGATTAATAGTGTCAGGTGTTGATTAATAGTGTCAGGAGTTGATTAATAGTGCCAGAAGTTGATTTATAGTGTCAGGAGTTGATTAATAGTGTCATAAGCTGGTGAACAGGAATGTCAGGAATTCTTCAAGGGTTTTAGATGGCTACGTGAATACCTCCAGTACTACACACACACTACACATTCACGAATGGTGACGCAGCTGAGCAATCAAACAATCATTTCGCAACTGTATCGTCAGACTCTCCCAGGCTTGACACAACCAGTCTCCTGCTTACCTACCAGCCCCTGTTTCCACTGACTTAGTACAAGAATTTGAAGTAGCAAAACGTCTGGACAAACTGAAGTTAAAGCGCTCCACCACCCACATTGACTTACCAATGAAACTCTACAAAGAGTTCTCCCGGAACTAGCTAAACCCTTCTGTTCCATCATCAATCCTTCCTCAGCCAAGCGAGGATGCCCAGCTGACTGGAAGACCTCAAATGTGTCACCAGTGCCCAAGTCAACCAGCCCACTATCCTAAATGAGCTACGACCCATTGCCATCACCCTCAATACCCAGTTTAATCTCCAGAAAGTTTCGTGTTTGACTGGGCTTAGCTAATATTGCAGGCGCCGTAGATCCTCAGCACGGTAATATGAAAATTTCCTTCACCACTCAGTCTTGTCATCTTTCCTAACTATATACCGCCATCTGAAAAACGAAAACGTCTGTAGCTGTCGCCACTTACTTACCAAGGCATTTGACCTAGTCGACCACAATGTAATCATCAACAAAGCTTATCGACCTCGGTTTAGAAAGTCTTATACAATGCTACAGACTTCCTCAGTAACCGACGCCGCTGTACGCTTCCGGGGGTGTCTCCACTTTTCAGTCACTCACCTGTGGCGTCCCCAAAGGCACCAAGATGGGACCGCTCTGCTTTCTTATGCTTATCAATGATGCCCTAAGGGAAACCTCTGCTCGCTGGAAATATGTCGACGACTCCACCATCAAGACCATGGTTATGCACATCAACCTCTCCTCCGACCTTGTCCCAACCCCCTCCATTACTTTAGGCCTCAACACACTCCAGGTTGTAGACTCCACTAAGCTCCTCGGCGTCACTATAGATAACAAACTAAATTGGAAAACACACGTCAGTGAAGTTGTCAAATCATCCAGTTTTCGTCTCCACCTCCTTCGCCGATTCAAGTCCCTCGGTGTTCCGGCGCCCGAGTTCCTCAGTGTTTACTCAACATTCATACTTCCCAACTTCACCTATGGCTCCCCTACCTGGTCTTCCTCCCTAAATGCCACACAACGTAAACACCTAGAAAAAGTGCAAGAGGGCATGCAAGATTATTCTCTCCACTTCCTACTCCACATATCAAGAAGCGCTCAACACACTGACCCTCTCGGCTCTCTCTGACCATCACCACGACCTCGTCTGCAAAATTGATGAGAAGCTTCTGCACCATCCTCGACACTTGCTCCTACTTTCACCCGAGATCCCTCGTCCGCGTATTGCTGTTCGACACCACAACCGCATCCAGCCCATACGAGCACATACTGATCGCTACAAGAACAGCCCAGTCCCAACTATTGTAAAAATTATCAACAACTCGCAATCAACCAGTGTATTCACTCTCAGTCAATCTTACCTTTTTGCACTGTCACTATGTCGAAATCCCCTGTAGTATGACCTTCTCCCCGCCTTGTTATTATAAAACATATTTGTATCACTTATGTTACTTGTATATTATTTGTCACTGTAAAATATTCTCAGCCTTCCGGCTGCCATGTTCTTTCAATAAAACGTTAATAATTATTATTCAACCTTCAGTGGTGTGGCTGATCTTACATACTGTACTACTGCACCTGTTATTGTAAGTTTAGATCATTATATCATATTAGTGGCTTTAGTTGGTCTACGTCATGAGTGAATCAATCAATGTGAACTCCTGGTGCCGCTATAAATACATTGATAAAATTGATACACACATAAGGATGAGAATATTTCGCTACTGTCTTGAGGAGTCAAAACCTCTAACGTTCTCGCCTGGTAGAACCTGTGGTATGGCGGCTCTTGTACAACCATCCAGCAGCAGGTGTGTTTATCTGTGAGGTTCAGGGGACATGTGTGTGTTGTTAGGGGACAATAAGGTCGAGGGAAGGTCAGTGAAAAGTTGAGCTGAAGTCAATGCTATGTGTTTGTGGCAGCGACTGGTGGTGTTGGTTTGGTTGATTACTCTGTTTATTTTCTGTTGGGCGTGTATGACTGTCACCAGCGTCGTGGACAGACAGAGGGAGGTGGCCACGCCCTTCCGATCACTTGTGTTTGCGACGCCATCGTCATAGTGGAGGTTCTCAATTAAGCAGGAGCAGCGGTGTCCAGAGTGTCCACCAGTCATCTAAGACCAGTGTGTCCCTTCTTTGTGTCCTCGCGTCCCTCCTTCACACGTCCCACACTCGGGTCCTTTCACGACTTAGTCTTGTGCTCCACTTCTCAGTACGCTCTCTGACGTCTTAACCCGTCAGTACAGGGCCTTGCCAGGATGGTGTTCTTTTCTGCATTGATGTTGGTGACGTCTTCAGGTGTCCTCCGCCTCCGTCTAGAAGAATAAATACTGAGTGTTTTTGGGGTGTGGAGGTGAACTGAGGGGCGTAATCCTCAGGCCGAGAGCCACTGTCTGCCCAACCCTGACTAAATTAAAAATCGGTCAACAGCAACCACTAAACAACGAAGTGGGTGAGTGTGACTCTGATCCGGGTCTACCGGAAACCTCAAGATAAACTATAAGCTAAAGTACTTGATTATATCAGACCCTGTTTATCGATTTCCGTTTGTTCATTTTTTTCTCGTAAATTTGATCTGAGGTGTGATGGTGAGGCCCAGGGTGGTGAACGCCTCTACACTACCATTATCTACATTATGGCTGATCATCTGAAGGTACAGGTATAATTATAATTGTCAAATAAATCCTTACCTCTAGGACACAGACAGTACGCTCTTTATCTTGTCTTTATTAAGTCACTTTGGCAGGTACTTCAGCACTGGGCCAGTCATGGTCGGCTCCATCAGCAGGAGATGATCCTGGGGACCAATTACATCACGGGCACACTCCTGCTCCGCCCATCTGTAATCAGCAGCCACACGTCGCCGCTGCCTCTGAATTTGGTGTAAAATGTCGTTTCATTCATCATTCTGCATTCAGCCGTTTGTTTGGTTATATAATAATGATAAATGAGTTTCACTATAAAGTACACCCATTCACCTGACACTTAGCTGAGGAGAGTTATGTTAATCTTAATCCAATACAAACACTTGTCATACACTGCATTGTACCTTGCGGTATACACACTGCAGCAGCAATTACCGATGCAATTTTAAATGTCGTTAGGGCTTCACTACAGCAGACGGTCTGTTTCGAGTATCCCATCTGTTCTTAGTAATTTCCGGTGAATAAAAACATAGTTAATGGTCATATCCTGTTGGTGTGTGTGTGTGTGTGTGGTACGTCATTACCATCTGTTATCTTAACCATCAGCATCTGGATTAGGTAATCTGTACCTATTAGTACTGGGGGTCTACTGGTATCTGCCTATTAGTACTGGGATCTATTAGTACTGGGGTCTATTAGTACTCATACTTGGGGTCTATTAGTACTGGGATCTATTAGTATCTGTCTATTAGTACTGGGGTCTATTAGCATCATGCTTTAGTACTGGATCATTAGGATCAAATGGAAATTGGTCCATTAGTACTGGTCTATTAGTACTGGGTCTATTAGCACTTATTATATTGGGGGTTATTAGTACTGGGTTCATTAGAAATTGGGTCTATTAGGCACTGGGGTCTATTAGCACTGGGGTCTATTAGTATCAGTCTATTAGTAATTGGGGTCTATTAGTACTGGGCCCATTAGTGTCAGTCTATTAGTATTAAATTATTTATTCACGATTGGGCCTTAGTACTGGGGTCTATTATACTGGGGTCTATTAGTACTGGATCTATTAGTACTGGGGTCTATTAGTACTGGACCTATTAGTACTGGGGTCTATTAGTACTGTCTATTATACTGGGCTATTAGTACTGGGATTTATTAGTACTCAGTATTAGCACTGGGGTCTATTAGTACTGGGGTCTATTAGTACTGGGGGTCTATTAGTACTGATCTATTAGTACTGGGGTCTATTAGTACTGTACACAACAGTCTATTAGCATTATATTATTAGTACTGGATCTATTAGTACTGGGGTCTATTAGCACTGGGGTTTACTGGTACTGGATCTATTAGCACTGGATCTATTAGTCACTGGGGTCTATTAGTACTGGGGTCTACTGGCATTTGGTCCATTAGTACTGGGTCTATTAGATCAATGTCTATTAGCACTGGGGTCATGGTACTAATGGGGTCCACATGGGTACTGGGGGTCTATTAGTACTGGAGGTCTATTAGCACTGGGGTTCATTAGTACTGGGGTCTACTGGTACTGGGGTCTATTAGTACAGCCCATGGTACTGGGGTCTATTAGTACTGGGGTCTATTAGACTAAACTATTAGCATGGTCTATTAGTACTGGATCTGTTAGTACTGGGGTCTTTAGATCAGTTATTAGTACTGGGGTCTATTAGTACTGGGATCTATTAATGGGGTCTATTAGGTACCAAATCTATTAGTACTGGGGTCTATTAGTACTGGACTCATTAGTATCAAATTTTGGTAGCTGGGGTTCTATTATACTGGGGTCTATTAGTCAGTCTATTAGGTACTGGGGTCTACTGTACTGGGATCTATTAATGGGTCCATTAGGCACGGGGGTCTATTAGAAATGGCACTGTGGTCTACTGTACTGGGGTCTATTAGTACTGGGGTTTATTAGCATCAGTCTATTGGTACTGGGGTCATTAGTACTGGGGTCTATTAGCATGAGTTCATTATACTGGGATCTGGTACTTGTCTATTAGTACTGGGGTCTATTAGCACTGGGGTCTATTATATGATTATTAGTACTGGGGTCTATTAGCATCTACTATTAGTACTGGTCTGCTAGGTACTGGGGTTCATTAGCACTGGGGTTCATTAGTACTGGGGTCTATTAGTACTGTGTCCACTGGTACTGGGTCTATTAGTACTGGGATCTATTAGTACTGGGGTCTATTAGTACTGGGGGTCATTGGCACTTATGTCATTAGTACTGAGGTCTATTAGTACTGGGGGTCTATTAGTACTGGGACTGGTACTGGGGTCTATTAGCACTGGGGGTCTATTGTCTGGGGCATTAATCTATTAGTACTGAGGTCTATTAGTACTGGGGGTCTACTGTACTGGGGGTATTAGTACTGGGATCTATTAGTACTGGGGCCTATTAGCACTGGGGTCTATTAGTACGGATCTATTAGTACTGGGGCCTGTTAGTACTGGGGTCTACTGCACTGGGACTCTGTTAGTACTGATCTATTAGCACTGGGTCCATTAGTACTGGGGTCACTGGGTACTGGGGCCATTAGCATCGAGGTCTATTAGTACTGGGGTCTATTAGCACTGGGTCCCACTGGGTACTGGGGTCTATTAGTACTGGGGTCCATTATACTGGGGCTCATTAGTACTGAGGTCTATTAGTGTCTGTCACTAGTACTGGGGTCTATTAGTACTGGGTAGTCTATTAGTGTGGGTACTGGGGGTCTATTAGTACTGGGGTTCATATACTGGGGTCTATTGTTCGGGACTATTAGTACTTTTATCTATTAGTACTGGGGCCTATTAGTTCGGGGTCTATTAGTACTGGGGTCTATTAGCACTGGGGTTCATGGTACTGGGGTCTATTATACTGGGGTTTATTGTAATTGGGGGTCTATTAGTACTGGGGTCTATAGTATTGGTGGTCTACTGGTACTGGGTCTATTAGTACTGGGGTCTATTAGTACTGGGGTCTATTAGTACCAGGTTACTGGTACTGGGGTCTATTAGTACTGGGGCTCCTGCATAGTTGCTATTGGTACTGGGGTCTATGTTAGGGTACTGGGGTCTTACTGGTACTGGGGCAGGACTATTTAGTACTGGGGCTGCATGTTTAGTACTGGTGCTATTAGTACTGTGGGTCTGTTAGTTCAGTCTATTAGGCACTGGGGTCTATTAGTACTGTGGGGGTCTATTAGTACTGTGGGGTCTATTAGTACTGGGGTCTATTAGTACTGGGGTCTATTAGTATTGGGGTCTATTAGTACTGTGTCTATTAGGACTGGGGTCTATTAGTACTGGGGTGATGGTACTGGGGTATAGTACTGGACTTATTAGTACTGTGGCTCCATTGAACTTTGGGTATTCCCATTAGCATCAGCCTGCTTAGTACTGGGCCTTTAGGCTGGGGTCTATTAGGCACTGGGTCTATTACTGGGCCCGGCTGAAAATGGGATCTATTAGCACTGGGACTATTAGCACTGGCTCATTGGTACTGGGCCATAAAATCTTTAGGTAACAGCTCCATAGTACTGTGATCTATTAGTACCGGGATCTATTAGAATTGACTCCATTAAATGGGGTCTATTAGCACTGGGGCTCATTAGTACTGTGGCCCATTATTAGTACTGGGGCCTTTAGCACTGGGGCCTTGTCAGCACTCGCTGGGATCTATTAGCACTGGATCTATTATACTGGATCTATTAGCACCAAAATTATTAGTAAGCACTCGGCCTCACTGGTACTGGGGCCTATTAGCACTGGGGTCTATTATATCAGTCTATTTAATATCATTAGCAGTCTATTATATCAGTCTATTAGTACAGTCTATTAGTACTGGACTCCACAGTACCATTATACTGGGCTCCATTAACACTGGGGGCCTGTTAGCACTAAACGCTAGTACTGGGGTCTATTAGTACTGGGATCTATTAGTACCGGGTCTACTGGTACTGGGGGTCTATTATACCGGGGCCTTTTAGCATTGGGGTCTATTATACTGGGGTCTATTAGTACTGGGATCTATTAGTACTGGGATCTATTAGGGGCACTTCAGACCACAGTACCAAATTATTAGTACCGGGTCTACTGGCACTGGGCCTATTAGCACTGGGGTCTATTAGCACCAGGCCTATTAATACTGGGCCCATTAGGTTCGGGGCCCATTAGTACCGGGGTCTATTGAAGAATTGGGGCCCATTGTACTGGGGTCTGGGCCAGCACCGGGTCTATTAATATCAGGTCTATTAGTACTGTGGCCCTATTAGGCACTGGGGCCCCACAGTACTGGGGTCTATTAATACTGGGGTCTATTAGTACTGGGGTCTATTAGCACTGTGGCCCCACAAAATTGGGGCCCAATAGTACTGGGGGTCTATTAGCACTGGGGCCCATTATACTGGGGGTCTATTAGGCATCAGCCTATTAGCACCAAATTTCACAGAATGTATTCATTAGCACAAATTATTAGTACCGGGGTCTATTAGCACTGGGGTCTATTAGTACTGGGGTCTATTAGCACTGGGGCCCATTAGGCACCGGGGGCCCATTAGCACCGGGGCCCATTAGCACTGTGGGCCTTATTACCGGGGTCAGATAAATGAACATCAAGATCTTGGCAACAGGAGGAGGACGTGTATGTAAGTCTGTAGGTGTTGATGCTGAAGATGACGCACCAAAGGTCAACAGAGACAAAGGCAGTGAGTTGTTTATCAGTTATAGAAGTGGAGGAGAGGAGTGAATGTTGTTGTTGTTGCTGCATTGTTGTTGTTAGTGTTCTTTAAGGTGTTGATGCCATCACAGCATGGAGCTGGGGATTTAGAATATAGTTAAAAGCTCTACCCAGATCCCAAATACAGGCAAACAACAATAAAAAAAACAAAGACAATCGGACTATAAAAGGGTAGACAAAGGATGAGAGTTTTTGTTGTGTATAATAATGTACCATAAATTTTAATAAAATATTCAGCTTACTACTACCTTTTAACTATACTTAACCTAAACATACGCAATATTGGCTTAACAGTATATACATATTTATACAACAAACCAAAAAGCACGGAGGTGGGAGGCAATATAGGGCTGCAATACGGCATGAGGAGATGAGATGGCTGGATTATAAGGCTGGAGGATGAAGATTATGTAGAATAACAAAGCGTAGGTTTTAGGATAGTGATCTGTGGTCACTTCCTGGAGTGAATCTGAACCTTCTTATCTGAGCCAGATGAGGAAATAATTTGGAGAAAATACAACAGCCAGGATATAGAGAAGGGAAACCGAGTGCAATTCAAGACTAGGCATACTCGTTTTCGTCCCCAGATGGCGTTAAGCCAAAATAGCAGGGTAGATTCAGGATAATTGATGGAAAAATCTGCAAATGTCGCTATCAGAGAAGAATATAGCCAACAATGTCACAATATATAGCCAAACACATTATAGCTGTTATAATATAGCTAATACGTTACAACATAACCAATGTGTTATAATATACGAACAAGCAATATAATAATTCAAAGTTATAATATTACAACACGCGTTACATAATATATAGCCAATATAATATAGCCAATTAATATAAGTCAAATTGTAGGCAGAAATATAGCCAATATATAAATAAACAAGTAATATAGCCGGCATACGTTACAATACAGCCAAAATGTGTTATAATATACAGCAATACGTAACGAACTGCACAATGAT
>NW_024724859.1:0-26305 GCF_018991925.1 Homarus americanus
TGCTGTATAACATTAAAAAAAAGAGAAATTAAGATTAATTAAATTTCAAACTTCAAATTAATTAGCTCAAGATTGATGAAGTGGCGATGGTTTGTGAATTATCTCCAAGAAGAATGAAAGAAAAAATGAAAGAATGAAGAGGAAAACAGGAAGAAATCCACAATAATGACATGTGTGTTACCTTCAAGAGGAGATAAATATTGATGACGTTACACCATATCGCAGGGGCTCATGGTTACCCACACAGTGTAACAGTAACCCGGAAACTACAAATAATCACATGTATAACAGACCCAGGTCAGGCTCTCCGTAAAGCCTGGTGTGCTCTCGCTGTCATTATTTATTACTAAAACTCATGCATTATGCAAATTAGATGCTTAAAACTCTCCTATGTTCCCGCAGCCCAGGAAAAACTAAAAACATTCGATGGTTTCTAAATGCTTATACTCTCCTTGCGTCATTTTCCTTTTGTTTTTATTTTTTTGCCTGAAACTTTTGTGTTGGAGTTAAATTTGTGCTGCACTAGAGACGAGTGTTGCTTCTAGTGAACGTTTTTCATGGAACAACAACGCGAAACATTCACTTAGCCAAGAGCTTTTGTGAAATACTCGACTGGGCTGTGACACAGCAATAATTTTGTTCCTTGTTAAAAAAAAATATTACCTGTGTGAATTAGCCAGAAACAAATGATAATTCTGGATTTATTACGAGCTATGACCATAAAATATTACCTGTGGAATTAGCTGAAATAATTATATTGTCTCTCCTACTATTTCACCTTAGCTTTTGTACTAGATCAAAAGACTGTTTTAGAAAAATGAAGTCTACTTGAACCATCTTTGGGTGAGAAAATTATAATATTTGAGTCTAATTCGGATGAGTTTAACTAGGTGAGGAAAAGGTTGAACTGTCTTGGAATTTGATTTAAATTAATGAGTTCCAGGGTTGACAAAATTGCCGCGGTATAAAGGTTAACATACTTAAAGACCTTGATTGTTGTTGGGCAGTAATACATTAGAACCAAATATTTAGGTTAGTTAATAGCTACCACGTATTGAAAATCAGTTTGCTTAAGTCAAGTCAAAGAGTCAATATAGAAGGACCCTTGTGAAAACTGAGTCATATTTATTCAAAGCAAAATTTGTTCCTGTGTCTGAAAATAATATAATATTTTACATATACCTGTGTTGACTAATGGATGAGAAACATAGTGAGTGCATATATTAGTCATGTAATGTTTCCAACTTAGTCAAATAGGTATTGAAATATGTTTGGTAGGCACAACACATTGAGACCAGAGAAGGAACGACTGAGCGAGATTTATAAACAAAAGAAGCGAATGTTATTGTAAGGTTAAAATAATTGTAAAGATTGAGGGAACGATGAGCACTGGACTAAGGAGATGCTGTGTAATACCTGATAATATAAGAAAAGACTTAAGAGAAATAGACTAAAAAGATGAATGAAATAAGACAGTTTAGATGGTTCAGATGGGAGGACTTATGAGATAGACGATAGTGTATTATGAGAGGAGTGGGAGCCTTAGTGAAATAATCAAGGTTATTGATTGTGATGTGAATATATAACTATCACTATTCCCTGTAAGTTGTCTAAATAAATAAGTTAAGTTTGTAGATAACTTTCATGTATTAATACTGTTTGAATGTTGGGTATATATTTATGCCAGAACAAATAAAATATGAATAGTTTATATTAAGCGTTTCCCTTCACTCAACATCGTTATTCAAAATTCTAAATAAATTTGAATTTATGAATTTTATAAAGATAATTTTTCTAAGAGACTTTACATAGGTGTTTTAAGGTCATCGTAATGTACATTAAGTTTACTTTGAGTTTATGTTAGAAGAAATTTGCTGACCTCTGATTATGGTGTAGAAATTTTATTATGATTTGATTTCTGTTTTCAAATGACAGTTTGTGTGTACAGTAATGCAGATGAGTGTGCTTCTATGTGCATAAATGTGTTTGTACGTGTGTATATATGTATATGTGTGATTTCAAATGAATGTCTGTTTGTGTGTAAAAATATTTATGTGTGCTCATGTACAGTATATAAGAATGTATGCAGTACAGTATATGCGTGTGTGCTTGTATGTGTTAATATGTGGGCAAAAATGTTTTTGCATGTCGGTTAATGTATGTGTGCATAAACGAGCGTTTATCTGTGCATATTAATACGGTGTGATGTGTGTGTGTGTGCGTGTGTGCGTGCGTGTGTGCAAGACGGCCTGATAGAACACTACTCTTCCTCCAGACAGCGCCCTGTTGTTATTGTTGTTGCAGTTGCCACATGTCCCTTTAAACAATAACTGCTGAGGAATTGAGGAAGTCTGAGTGGCTCTAACTGGGGCGATGAACTGACTGCGTATGGGAAGGGAGGGGAAGAGGGATGAAAAAGGAGAAAGAGAGGGAGGGAAGACTTAAGAGAGAGCGAGAGAGGGAGAGGAAGAGAGAGGCGAATGTATAGACAGATTGATAAGTCGGTCAGGTAGCTGTCTGGAGAAGTAGATTGGCGGATAGACAGAGAGAGATAGATGCTTTTAAAGATAGACAATAAGATAGAAGTATATATAGAAAAAAGGGATAAACTGATAGAAAAATAGATACAGACAGAGATGAAAGTCGATAAAGAGAATGAGTGAGAGAGAGAGAGAAAGAGAAGGGTAAGAGGGAGAAGTGCAATAGTCAGAATAATTAAAGCAAACCCAACACTTGGATAAGACCGCTCCAGGTCAACAATGCTGGTGTTTGTAAATACCTCTTTGACTCGCCTTAGAGAGAGAGGAACATCTTTTTACATTTAATTGTTGATGACACGCTTAAAAGTCCTTAGATGTTGAAGCTTAGTAATAAAATAGTTTGGAGTATTGTAGATTTGGTTTCCTGGCTATAGTATACACGAGTTATTGTTGTGGTATTGCATCTTTATTTTGTCTCCCTCCTAAACACACCACTGCAGCGATTATTCTTTCCATTTTCTCCAGGTATCAGGTAAGTATTATACCTTAGAGTTTGAGTCATCACATTCAGAGGATAAAGGTATCGTACTCAAGGAGTTAAAGCCTCTTACTGTATCGAAGTTGGATTAGAATAAGTTGGTATATCATGATGTACTCACCGACTATCAGTTATTATACCTGTGATATTTTTTCTTCCTATTTTTCGCTAACAAGAATCAAATTTTGTCTCGACTTGTGTGTAGAAGTTTGAGGTCTGCTAACTGCTGCGCCGAGTTATAATGACCTGTGTTGTTAGTACAATGTTTCTGGTAAAAGGAATTCGTATCGTATATCTTACAAGCTATGTTTTAAGCGAAGCAGAATATATATACTGTATATAGCTTACATGTGTACCACCTCTTTGCAAAATCATAGGGTACAGATAAGGTTTATTATATTTATGATATAGTAAATTTTATATGACAATATTTAAATGTTGGTTTACATGCCTGCTAGTGTATCTCTAGGATGAAAAAGAACAGCACTAAATTTGTTTTATAACGTTACCATAGTTACAAGACTTCAACAGTGTTATAAGACTACAACCCAAAATATGTTATGTAATTTTGTTTGTTATAATACTACAGAACTGTTCTGTCAGTTTTCAGTGTTACAAGGTTAGAGAACTAACAGTTGTGGTGTAATACAAGGTAACAAACTAAGACTGATGTGACACCAAAGTTGTAAGGTTGCAGCACAATGTTTTTAAATGTTACAGCGCTAAAACATTTCACAAAAAATGTTCGTATTGTTAACATTATTGTTGAAATGAAGGCGCAATAACTATTAGCGATAATACTGTAAGATTAGAATGACGTAATTAGTCTTATTTCCGGTGTTGTAAGATTAGAATATACAGTACAAATATTATTATTACTGTTTGTGTAAGATACTAAATATATTACTAACACTGCCTGTGTTAGGTTAAAACACAGAAATGCTAAAATATTATTGGTCTTCTAAAATTAAAACACAAAGAAAAATAGTACTATATAAAATATATAATGTTTCTAGTACTTTAAGATCAAAGTACACGAAAGTAATAATATTGCTGATGTTTTAAGACGAATAAAAAAGTTGTATCATTGCTGGTGTTGTAAGTTGACACCATAAGAGTTGTTGTGTTGCTGATGTAAGAAAAATATACAACCGACTTCTTCAGTAATAGTGTTGTTAGTGTTATAGAAGTACAACACGACGAAATAATATTACTGAGGCTGAAAAAAAATGTCTGTAACAAGAAGTATAACAGATACCGGACATGACTTGCTTGGCTACTGTATTGGGTTATGTGACTTAGTGATGACCTTGAAGAGAACAAATTACCTTTTTTGTGAGTTTAATTACATTTACCTTAGTGCTCCTTGTGTTAGAGATTATTATTATTATTATTATTATTATTATTATTATTATTATTATTATTTAGAAATTATTGATGTTATTAGTAATCTTATAGTGTTGTTAACTTATATAAAAATTATTATTATTATGAATACCATTGTCAGTTTTGTTTTTGTTGTATTTGAAGCAATATCATATATTTTTTAGTTTTTCATAAATATCTTGATCATCTACGATTACTGTTCCAAATTATAACGAACAAGAGTTACTCGGTCTTTTCTGTGTATTCCTTATTTATATAAGTTGAAAAAAAATGTCTAATTATATTAACATGTGTCAGAGTAAAAGCCAGTAACCTTCAGCCTGTAACTGTTGCCGAATAAATGTTTCAGGGTTGATATTTGAAGTTCGTTGGGTGGCTCAGTGTCCCTTAGTAACCCACCAAGAGGAAATTAGAATACGTTACAATACATTTAGTCTGTATTTTATTTTCTTGTATTTTTGTCGTACGAATTCCTGTTTATGTGTTATGTATTAAAAACATGTAGAATTTTCCAACTCAAGGGTGAGAACTTTCAGATTGGTTTGTATTGAACAGTCGATTTTTATTTTAATTCTTTACACTTAACAACTAAATCGTGACACATTAGACAAGTTGCCACACTGCTATCGAGTTGATTATTCCTTTACGGTTGATACTGTGTGAGAATTTCCGAACTTGAGAGCGAAAATAATTGAATGTATTATAACTCTTCACTTCAATACTATGAAAAAGATGGAATTCAGGTTCTTGCAGGAGTTCAGTCGAAAGGGAGAAATGAAGAAGTGGTGAAGGAGGTGTATCTCTTAATTTCTGACACAGCAGTTACTGCCTGGCGTAGTACTAAGCTAGACTACGCGGTTAAAGACCTTAGTTATTGAAGCACACAATAATAACATCGGTGGTGGGTAAATGGAGGTTTGATACGTGGTGACGATGGCGGTATAAAATGGTTCTTAGTTGACACATTATTGTTTATGGCGTTAATATGTGTAAAGGAGACGTGTATGTGTATGTCAGGGGCTTAAGTTTACCATGATACTCATTTTAAGAGGCCCATAAGTGATAATCTCTGGGGTTTAAATTTGACTTGTCACTAATTTTTGGAGATTCGTGAGTTTTAAATTTGTCGTGACACTGATTTTGGTCTCCGAGAAACACTCCAAAAACGTCTCTAGCACACATATAAACTCCCAAAACAGTATGGTGCGAAAGTTAAACCCCCTGAACCCGCCCCTTAAAACACTATGCACTCCATTGCACTAATTCACAATCCACTATGCATTTCGCTGCACCAGTGTACGAAGTATTATTCTCTGAGCTGTGATAGTTTATACACCATTGTACATTCATCCTTAATACAATTTTATATATTATTCATTTAATTGCACTGGTGAATGAAAATACTGTCTGTCACTATGTGGGTTATAAGCAGGTTTATACATTATATATTTCTTGTGTTTAACAGAATTATAGACTTACATATAACGCTGATTTGTATTAAGGATTTTTTTATGCTGACTAACATCTTGAGCAAGTTTGTTTTAGGTTAATAAGTTTTACTTGATCATTTCGTATTATCATGAGCGTTTTTGTCTGTTTGTTGAATTAATGCGAATTTCTGAACCTGTAATCATGAGTATTTATTTTTTTAATCTTTGGTGTAGTATTAAACTTCTTTTAATATCTGGTGTAGTCGTTAGTATTTCAGAACTGTTTTGTATGCAGGACATTTCTGAACCTTTGGTGTATCCATGAGTATTTTTGAACATTTTGGTGCACTGTTGGTGTAATCATGTTAATTTCTGTAAATTCTGGTCATCATAATCTTTTCTCAACGCTAGGTTTTATATCCTGATAACTTAATTATATATAAACAAACATTCCTCTTGGTCACATACAGCAGTTGAACGATTGTATCAACGTTATACTGTAGATGTTTAACTTGACAGAGTCATTAAATTTATCATTTAATAAAATATATAAGACAGGTGTGCGGGCTGTAATCCCAGTTGATGCGGGCAATGCTCAAGGGACAGGTGGTATAAATAGTGTTCAAGGGGTAGCTGGTTATCAGGGGTAGTACTCAAGGGCCAGATAGTATCAGGGAGTCACAAATGTTATCTTTGTAATACATCAGAATTTTTACGATTCTTGATGTTATATTGTATTTATATATGTTGAAAAGTGATGGTGAGTCCCATAGGCATGACTGCCGGTAAAGGACAGTGTGGATACAGCACAATGTATACTAAACCTTCGGTACATAAGGAGACAGCATGTTCGGTACTGCACTCGACCGCTTTCACTTCCCCAAGTTATAACCTTAGGTACCCATTACAAATGGGTGAACTGGGAGTGCCCGGGAATCGAACTACCGATCCCTGGAACAGGAGGCGAGTGCTGTATCCATTCGACCCGTTAAAGTTCACCCAAAACACCCAATCTAGTGTTTGGGTCCATTTTAGCCCTAAGTGTGGGACTGAAAAAGAGATTTGTTATAATTGTTAAAAAAAATTGTTGACCTCTAATTATTATTATAATTTTATACCTGGCTATATTTTGTGTGTGCATTATAGTTGTACAAACAATGGTCATAACAATATATTTGCTTGTGTTTATGGAGGCAGTTAACATGCAATTGGATATTATGGCATGGATCAGTCCCCATTTATTTGTATATCTCTTTCGGTGTATCAAAATATTTGTTTCTCTATTTCTCTGCTTATATATCATATTTCCTTGTTTCACACACACACACACACACACACACTACCTCACAAGCACACACACGCACACATTCCCTCACAAGCACACACACACACACACACACACACACACACACACACACACAGGCCATAGCAACCGCGGGTCGTGAAACACCAAGCCACATACAAAACAATATATGGGATGTGCCAGCAGCGGTTTTACAAGTTTAGGAACGAAAAATATAACAGAGGTCAACATAAACAAAGAAAGCCTTAGATCAGCGTGGGACAACTGCAGTGAAATTTTGATGGGTTTCTGTCGTATTCGGACTAAAAATCAAACTAAACTTGATATAACGTATCCTAATGTATCAAGTAAATCTAGCTAATGTAACTACCTAAACTAAACTAACGTAACCTAATGTAACTATATAACCTAACCTATTCACATTACATAGGTGCACTATATATGTACATTGTTTGTGTACCTGTGCCGTCTATATACTGTATATACGCTGAACCACTGTGAACTTATATGGCGATTGTACTGAATAAATATCAATCTCAAAGCCGACGTAACAGTATAAAAAACTTAACCTAATGTAATATCATGTAATGTAACCTAATCTAACATACCTAACTAACCTGACCAAATTTTATTCAACAGAACTATCTTTTACCCTAACTTGATTTAATCTATTCTAACCTAGCCAAACCTTCACCTAAAGTACCCCAGGCCTAGCCAACCCCTATCCTAGCCTGACCTCTTCTGAACCTAACCGAACCAAACCATTCCAAACCTAATCTGATTTATCCATAAAATAACCTGACTTAACCTAATAAAATCCCGTGTTTTAATGGGGAAATTCGGGTCCTCTTCTATGGATTAGTTCAGTTCAGTTTTGGCGTGAGTGACATACATACATACATACATACATACATACATACATACATACATGTAACTGGTGTTAACGTAAGAGTAGTAGGGTATGACGTAATGGTTAATTGTTGAATAATCATCTAAGATCTGTTATCTCTCTCTCTCTCTCTGCTAGACCTAAACTGAAGCCTTATGTTATTTGCCGTAATATAGAACTGATAAACTGCTTCTACAGTTCACAAGTTATTTTGTTGTCGGTATCAATATATATTGGCGGATCACCTGTGTGTTGGTTCTCGTTGACGAGTGTTTCGGCCCTAGACATTTTAATTTTAGTTCGAAGATGCCCAAACACGCACCTCAACTCGATACGTGATACATTCATGGATACTCTAACTCTGTAGTGTTAAAGTTCAGACCCAGAAATCATTTACTGGCGATACGCTCCTCCAGTCAGGTAAAGGTATACGTATATGATTATTAGTTCTTTTCACATTTGGATAATTTTGCAATGTTGTCAAGTTGCACATACCCGAAGTTCATGAAGTGCGGAGGCTCGGGTACAACTAGGACACAACACCTCCACTGGCTTGTATAGGTGTAATTTAGTTTTAAAAGCGCCATATGAACTTATCAAGCCTTTTATTTTATGTATGAATTGCCTTGAAATGGGTTTAGTTGCACTGCCCAGCGGTCAACGGTGGCAGAGAATTCCGACACAGGGGGACGGCTTCCTCGACGCGCCCGACCAGAGCGCCCCCCCCCCCGCACTTTTTTCCAACCCGGCGAACCAAGGATCAAAGATCGCTTCGTGTGGCTTATTTTTTCATTACAATTATTTTTAGTCTGGTCAGCGTTTATCCAGTCTCTCACCAAGCACTGAGCCAAGTTGGATAGAGTAAGGAACGGTGTCCTTTCCTTGATTGTTCAGTAAACATCCAATTTACCCCTATTTTACCTTCAACAAGCAGCTATTTTTATTTATTCTGTTAGGTATATGCAATTATATTTCATTCATCTTAATTTTTAACACCTGTGAAGAAGTATATTGGGTTGATACAATATATATATATATATATATATATATATATATATATATATATATATATATATATATATATATATATATATATATATATATATATAGATATATATATTAAATAAGTTTTTTATGTTTTAGTTAATAAGAATTCGGTACAGCTGCCAGGTATATAGAGAATAACACGTGAGTTAAACCAACACACAGGTCCTCATGTAGTTTATGAACATTACTCTTGGCTATAACACACGAGGAAACTATTTAAGCTGGTGAGGGAAGGTGTATGTATGTTTGTTTATCTTGTTTTGACACCTTTTGCACACCACCATAAAACACTGACGTTAGTTTGAGAAAATGTATATTGCTACTTGGAGCAAATTTTTATGGACGTTTTTATAAATTAAAGAACATTAATTTGAATAAATATATATTGGAATAAAAAGTTAGATACCTTTATTTTGTTTAGCAATATTCATAACCATTATGTTAGTATGATTTTGCTTTTTGTAAGAGTACTGATTAATTTATGGTAGATTGCCATAATTATCAGCCTTGAGTTGCATTAAGTGTTTGGGAATTCCTTCCTTGTGTGACAGTGATAATAAAAGTGCGGCGAGTGTTCTTAAAAATACTTTAAGTTAAACGTTGGCATGTCTGATACACTTGACCAGATTGATGTTGCATGTCTTAGCTTTATAGATCAAACAGTCCATCAGACTAATTAAATATTTGTCATTTTATGTGGCTTTAGCAGTTCAGGTGATCATCACTGACTATTCAGAGAAATTTAGCATGTTATTCAGGTTGCAAATTCTTAGCCATTTTGAAAATTTATAGTCTGTAAATTAAGTAGGATTTTTTGCTGTCAGATAATTTATATTTTTTTATAGCTAGAGTTAATCAGGGAATATCATTTACAAAAGTCATTGCTCAAGGTTAATATCTAGCCTGTGTGTGTTATTGTCATCAGCATGTAGGATTAATTTATAAATATAACAAGAACTAGTAATGTCATTATCAAGATATAAGGATAAATAATGTACCTGAAATGAAGCTTTGTGGTACTCCTTATTTTACTGATGACTAGCTTTTTGCTGCCTATCAGGAATGTAGCTGTCAGATCACCTGTGTCCTGGTTCGTGTGTACCGCTGTTTCCAATGGAATATCTAACATCGTAGCGGCAGTTTAAAGAACAAACTGTCTGACTATCATTTTATTTCTCACTTTTAATGTACATCTGAAACATGTTTGAGTTTTCGCCGGAATATTCTCGTTGAAATATGATCGTCTTTTACACACCAATACTTCATGAAATCTAGCGGCCGGTGGTTCCTGTAGCGAGCATGACACTGCCGGCTGACGTAGGTCTGAAGTCCAATTAAAATATCATATTATCTTAGTGTGTGAGGAATCTTAAATGAAGTGTGTTAATTTTCTGATCGACTAAGGCTTTTCAAGATGTTTTGGGGTTTGTTCTTCTCCCGAGAATTCCTGTGCAAGTTATGGCCCTCCCCTACCTGCTGAATAAAGACACTACTGTAATTTTCATAAAATCCATTACATTTAATTTCATTCTCCTTCAACAAAGGGGAGGCTATATATATATATATATATATATATATATATATATATATATATATATATATATATATATATATATATATATATATATATATATATATATATATATAAAATACCTGTACTATAGTGGACATTCCTACAACCTAAATATACACGTCTAAGTCATGTTGGTCATTTATCAGTTGACAGTTGTATAAGAATTCAGTAGGTGTTACAATAAGCAACAAGTGTGGTGCAGGACAGTGTTCTGATAAACCATGCACAAGGCTCTCACATCCTTTTGCTTGTTTACATTGTTGAGGGGAGATGTGTGTTGTGGACAGCACTGTAAGGTACTGATGTGGGTGTTGAGAAAATATATTTTACTATATGCTGAAAAAAAGAAACTTTGGGTATTGAGATGCATAAATTAATCATTAAAATAATATAAATATAACTAATGTTCTTTAATGTACTAAATTATTGTACTAGCCACAGTAGTGTAAGAGTTTTTCATTGTATTTAACGCTTATGAGTTTAGCCTTTTGTTAATTGTTTATAATTACTCTTTTTTTTAACTGTATAAGAGCTCTACGGATATTTTTTATGACAATTTTATGATAGTAAGTTATATTTTAAATATAAAAGAGTAAGAAAGGCAGTGTAGGGGAATCTAAGAGAAAATCCCTTGTCTGATGCACAACACCAAATTGATTGGAAATTTGTCTTCCAGTTTCCTGAATGGATTGTACATGTTGTGTCTAGTGTGTATATCACAGTACACCAGACTGATTGAATATTCTATCATGATGCATTTTGTGTGGCTTTGACAACTTAGGTCGTCATCTCTGACTGATCAGACAAATTGATGTGTTAATAGAATCTTCGCCAGTTTTATTAATATTCTCTGCATTTGAAATACAATGTCCAGGATTTTTTTGTTAATCCTTAATAAGGAATAGGGGATGGAATTTTAGCCCATTTTTATATTCTTGCTCAAGATTAATATTTAAGTGTCTCATGGGTTACTCTCATCAATATATTATCTGGAGTTAAATGACTGATAAAATATAAGAAATAAAGCTGGGCCCAATATGGAGCCTTGCGGTATCCTATACTTTATTCATCAAAATGCTGATAAACTGATACTGAAGTTCACAAGTTGTTGCCTTACTGAAGGTGAGATGATAAACCACCTGTGTAGTGTTTCTTGTTGATCTTAATGTAGTAATGTATTACTGATCTTCAACAGTTAAGGTCTTTAAGCGCATAATCTATAGGTTAGATCATGCACTACACATCGACAATTAAAGTTTAAGTTTAAGTACATATAAGATTGGTCAAGTTTGTACACTAACACACTTCTCCTGACGATGTAGGCTATATCTAACACCAGTAAGGGTACACGAGATTATTATTATTTTTTCATTTTACACTTGAATATGTCTGACACCTTTTTCATGATAATCTACTTCAATATTCCCAAATAAAAAACACCACATATCTTGTACAAATTGTACACATGTTCCATACCGTCTTGCGGCCTCTGGTTTCTGCACTCTGTCTGGACATTTACTGAACATTTCAGTTAGATGATATCCAGTTTACTCAAATTTCCTCTTGATGGCCGGGTACCTCTGAAATGGATGCATAAATGCCTGTACAGTATATTCATTTATACTGAAGCAAGCTACTGTATGTAGAGGCTAAATTTAGATGATAATTAACCAGAATCAGCTAAATATGCATACGATCATTATATCTCCATATTTTAAATATAGCTGGAACATATCTTTCGATTATTCGCGGTGATATTTCAATGATATAAACAATCGTAAATATTCTCACTCCATTAAGTCCAGCGGCCGCCTGTTTCCGTTCACGTAACACACATGACACTCACTGCCTCCTCAGGTACGACTTCCAATTAGAATATAATTTATATTTGTTTTAGGTTTTTCGTTTGATGTCCAAGTGACGTTAGACTGGGTGGGTTACATTTCCGGGTGTGCCAGGATCAGAGGGAAGCGTCGCTGCCACGAGAACTAACCTTAATAGGCTTCAAGACCAAAGCTGGTGAAGCGCAGTAACAACATTATAACGCCAAATAAAAGCCTTTAGGTTGGGTCATACAGTAATCATTAACAATTATAAGATATATTTCACCTATTGATGTTCATATAAAGTATTACTACACCTCGACAACTTAGGTCGTTAAGGGTGTATCCTAGTAAAGACAATAGCCATCAATAACTAAGATCAAACTACCAAATATAGGATTATCTGTGATTTGACATAAATTCTGAGTTATTAAATATCAGTTGTAAATTCGAATCTTCGTTTAGTTGTAATGCAAAGTATTTATTTTCATTATTTCTCTCAAATCACATGTAAGTCTGGGGCATCCTTCTAGTCTTATGTGTTTTTAATTAATTTTAAAATGTAAGTTATAAATATATCAAATAGTTAGATAGTATTAGCTGTTAATGTTTGAGAATTAGGTTCCATTAGCTGAAAGTGTAAGTGTGTGTGTGTGTGTGTAAGTGTGTGTGTGTGTGTGTGTGTGTGTGTGTGTGTGTGTGTGTGTGTGAATTAAGATTATCTTTGCTGGATGTGTTCGTGAATAAGGATTGTCTTAGCTGTAAATATATAAAGATTTGGATTGTGTCAGCTACCTGTACCCAACCCTCTCACATAGATAGCTGTAAATGTTTCTTCAGTATAATAGTTTTAGTTGAGAATACTGTATATTAATATCCTGACAAAATGAAATATCAATGTATAAAAATCCTTACTGTTGGCTATTTGAATCTCAGGTTGGATAATGCTAGTAGCTCTATAGTCTTCAGTGTTTAGGTAGGGTGTAAAGTTATCTAAAAATATCCCACCTTATATATAATCTCAGTGGTTTGGTTGAGTTAGTTGTACACCCCAATATTCTGATGATAATAACTATAGGTTTTAGTACTGGGGTAATATTACTTGTAAGTGCCTTGACGATTGAATGGTTAATATAAGTCAATGTTTCAATTTGTTAGCTGTAAATGTTGGATAATGTAAACTGTAAGTCCAAATATTCTGTGTAATTTATCAGTATTCAGATTAGATGTAAATCCCTGAATAGTTAGATATAATTAATATTAGCTGTAAATAAACTAATAAGATGCGTAGTGTAAAGTTACTTTGTAAATCTCTTAGTATTTTGATAATGTAGTGATTGCTGCAAATCCCCCCAAAATTTCATATTATGTTAGCTGTAAATATGTTTGTGTCCAGGTTATGTTAATTATAATTGCCTCCATATTTGGAATAGATTGTGTCAGCTGTAAAATGTTTAAGTACAGAGTTAACTAGAAATCCCAGTGTCATAAAATTGAATATGAGTTGTAAAATGTCTGACTGTTTACATTATTAGTGTATAGATATGTACATACCAAGATATGTGAACACGCCTGACACCAGGACTCTTGTTACCATTCATTGTACCATTTATTCACATGTCTGTATTACTACATATTATTATAGCATGTCTGATGTCTATGCTTATGTCTAATGCCTATGTTCATTTACTATGTCCCGATGTACTATGTCTGTACCGCGCTAGTCGAGTAATTAGAAGACCTCATTTATTGTCCTAGGAATGTCTAGCAACTCCCCTTGCCTAGCTAGCTAATTTCCCTCAGATCGGCCTCGGCCTACCTACGGTCCGGGGTCCCTAGTAACCGCTCCTGTATCGGTTGGCTATCACGCCCAGTCTTGTACACTTATTGAATATATCTACTGCTCGTGCCCTGGAGTTTCAAGAACCTTGTCTAGGATTACATACACCACACCACATGGCGCAGATGAGTAGCTCCAACACGACAGTTTACAAGCCTCAAGAGCCGGCCCCGTCTGTTTCCCAGCCTCGTGTTTCCCGCCCAGAAGATATACTCCACAGTGCCCCTGGATTTAAAGTGCTTTGTGACCTTGTGAAGTGCAGTGCCTTTCATGTCTCTTTGCTATGTTTCTGCGGCCCTACAGGTAGCAGACACGCCTCCAGCCCAGTTTCCAAGACAGCACTTCCGGCATACATCCTCCATCCACGCAGGCCCGCAAGCCACTGATTTGACTCCCTCCCCTCCACTGAGTCATCACCAGCATCTCGCCCGGGCGCGCGGAGGAATACACCGCCGCCAGCCGCCTCCTCTCACTTCACAAATATTACAGTCAGTACTCTTTTACTTGCCAGCCAGTTCCTGCACTTAAGCAAATCCATTGGCGAAAATATAGCACTTCACCTTATTCTCCTTGTCTTTCCCATCGCAACAATACCAAACACGAGATGTCTGACCACGACGATTTGCTGGGAAATTTATATGAGGATTATGAGGAAGACGACGCCTCACAGACCCTCCCACCCCCCCTCACGCCTCACACGCCGGGCGCGCCAAATTCAAAGGATGGGAGCCAGGATATACGTCGGTTAATCCACTTCCTACAAGTTTCTCAAGAGAAGGAAGCCCAAAGACGTCAATTAGAGGAGGAAAAACGACGTCAAGAGGAATTGTCAAGACAGTCAGAGGAATCAGCTTACCGCCTTCAACTTCAACAACAACACCAAGCTGATAACCGCAAATTCCTGGACCTATTGGAATTGCTGGCAACGAGGACGACTTCACCAGCTGCCACAACCAATTCGCCAGCTTCAGCCTCTTCATCTATCCTTCAGACAACGCCTCCTCACACGTCACCTATCTCCCCTAGGTATGCCTCAGTGTCTTCTCAACCACCCGTTCCAGTCTCAACTCTCGTCGACCTCTCCGTGCCTCCTCCACCGCCTGCCGTCTCGAGTACACCCCTGCACAGCAAGTCTTCAGTTCCCAGCCCCCACCTCTTCAATCTGATGCAACATATCAAGTATACCGTCAATGGCGACGTCGTTTCGAAGACTTTGCTGTTATGTCTGACCTCAATCGAATGCCCCCTCATAAACAACTCATCCAATTAAGATCGTGCATTTCCCTCGATGTTCAACGCCTCCTAGAGCACACGCTAGCCATCCCCCCTGACTCCCCCAGGTCAGTGACAGAGGTTTTAAACGCCTTGCAGAGTCATTTCCGTGGCCTCCGCAATGAAGCTTTGCGTCGTAGGGAACTGCTATCCTGCAAACAAGCTTCTGGGGAATCATTCTCAGACTTCTATGCACGACTTAAGGACCTAGCAACCGAGGTGGACCTATGTACAGGCGATCCTGTAACCTGTGCTGAGATCCAGCTCAAGATGATCTTGCTGATGGGTGTACGTGACGAGGACCTGCTTCAGAAACTCCTCACCCTCGACGCCGCCTCTTCCCTCACCGACTTCGTCACCTGTTGCAGGTCGTATGAGGCCACAAGAGAGGCTGCCTCAGCTATACACTCATCGCCATCTCAAGTCCACGCCGTCTCCACCTACAAGAGGAATCAACGCCAGATGCAGACGACGTCCTCTCCACAGCCCCCGTCACAGTCACCAGTTTCTTCTCCCGAATCCTGCAGAAACTGTCAGCACCAGCATGGTCCAGGAAAGTGCCCTGCGGCTGATAGTACATGTCGAAACTGTGGGTTTCAAGGCCATTGGCCCCGCACACCTCGATGTCCTGCCAACAAGGCCTCATGCAACGCTTGCAACAAGCAAGGACACTTCGCCAAGTGTTGCAGGTCCACCAAGAAGCCTCCATCTCCAGGTCAAAACGTCTCTTCACAGCCCGACAGAACGTCCACACCACCGTCTCCCAAGAATAACAAAGGATGCCGACGCGTGGATGATACCTCGAGTGACAGGTCCCCCAAGCCCGTCAATGTTCGTCTGTCCTACGGTACCAACTCTTCCAACCTCCTGATGATACCTGACACGGGCGCGGACATCACGGTGATTGGACCAACACACCTGGACGCCCTCAACATCCCCAGGAGTAGCCTGTCACCCACAGCCATGAACGACGTGCTCACAGCGGACGGGTCCCCGATGTCTCCACCTTTGGGTTGCTTCAAGGCAACACTACAGCTCGGTCCCAAGTCTTGCCTTGCCACAGTCCACGTCCATGAGGGCATCCAAACCCCTCTCTTGTCATGTGGCCATTGTCAGGACTTGGCCATCGTCTCATCCGAGTTCCCAAAGCCCATCCTCGCTGTGACACACCTCAACAGGTGTGCAGAGATACCTGTTTCAGCCATGACCACACCTGCTGCCGCCCGGGAGTTCTTTTTTCGTCAGTTCAGCGACGTCCTTGTCTCCAAGCCCGACCTCCAGAAGACGCCGCTCAAGAAGATGACAGGCCCCCCGATGAGAATCCACCTCAAGCCTGGCGCGACGCCTTTCGCCATCCACACACCCAGGCCTATCCCCTTTGCCATACGGGACAAGGTGAAGGCGAGCTCGATTCTCTGGTGCAGCAGGGGATCATCAGACACGCCGGTGAGGAGCCCTCCGAGTGGTGCCACCCTATGGTCTTGGCACCCAAGCCTGTAGGTGTTCGCATCACAGTGGACCTCACCCATCTCAACTCGCAGGTCTCCCGTCCCGCCCATCCATCGCCTACGCCCATCCAAGCAGTCCGCAGCGTCACCCCGTCTGCAAAGTTCTTTACCACGGCGGATGCACTACATGGGTACTGGCAAGTCGACCTGGCGGAAGAAGATCGCCACCTCACTACATTCATCACGCCCTACGGCCGCTTCCAACACTGCCGCGGACCCATGGGCTTCGCAGCAACGGGGGATGCGTACTGCCTCCGTGGGGATATGGCTCTGCAGGGTGTCACCAACTGCGTGAAGGTCGTAGATGACATCCTGCTCTTCGACGATGATCTCCCGGCCCACTTGAACCGAGTTCATCTGATGCTCACAAGATGTCGTGCCCATGGTATCACCCTGAACAAAGATAAATTTGTGGTCGCCGCCCCCCAAGTTAACTACTGCGGCTACAACATCTCGCCAGAGGGGATCTCAGCTGATGAGGAGAAGGTCAAGGCCATCAGGGACTTCCCTACTCCAGCGAACCTGACCGACCTTCGCTCATTTATGGGCCTGGTAAATCAGCTGGCCGACTTCTCCCCTAAAATCGCCACATCAGCCCAACCTCTACGCCCCCTCATGAGCCCCAAGCGCTCCTTCCTCTGGACTCCTGACCACGACCTAGCGTTCAGGAATGTTAAGAAGGCGTTGCTGTCACCACCAGTCCTGGCACCCTTCGACCCGTCCTTACCAGTGGTCCTCCAGACCGACGCCTCCCGTCTATACGGCCTCGGATATGCCCTCCTTCAAGACCACGGCCAGGGTAGACTGTGCTTAGTTCAGTGTGGCTCCAGGTTTTTGACGGACACGGAGACCAGATACGCCACCATTGAACTAGAGATGCTGGCAGTCGCCTGGGCTATGGCCAAGTGCCGCCTTTACCTGTTCGGCCTTGGGCATTTCACCCTCATGACGGACCATCGCCCGCTCATACCCATTCTTAATCACTACACGTTGGACGCCATCGAAAATCCTCGCCTCCAACGTCTCAAAGAGAAGACCGCCCCTTACGTCTTTACAGCTGTGTGGCGCGCCGGGAAGCTTCTGTGCATACCAGACGCCCTCTCCCGAGCCCCTGTTAGTCGCCCCACACCTGAAGATGAAGTCGACTGTACCATGGCCGCTGCTCACGTTCGGTCTTTAGTGACACACACAGCCACTTCTCTTGCTGACAAGACGACGACGACGCCCTCCATCGAAGACGATAGGACTCTCCAGGAGCTTCGCATCGCCGCCGCTCAAGACCCGGCATACGTCCAACTCCTCGACTACGTCTCCGCTGGATTCCCCACCAACCGCTACGACATTCACGCCTCCGCCCTCCCCTTCTGGAAGCTAAGGGATAGCCTCTATGCGGACGGAGAGCTGGTGTTGTACGGCCCCAGGATCGTCGTTCCCGCTGCCCTCCGCCGGCGCACCTTATCCCGCCTCCATGACAGCCACCGCGGCGTTGAAGCCACCAGGCGCAGAGCCCGTCAGACCGTCTTCTGGCCTGGTATTGACGCCGATATTAAGAGCACGGTTGAGGCCTGTGAGCCTTGCCAGCAACTCCAGCCCAGCCAGCAACAAGAGCCGTACCTGTGCAATGACCTCCCAAAGCGGCCCTTTGAGTCCGTGTCCGCCGACTTCTTTAATGTGGCCGGAAAGTCTTTCCTGGTGGTCGCCGACAGGCTCTCTGGATGGCCCGTGGTAGTTCCCTGTGGTCGGGACACCACCTCTTCCAGGGTCATCCGGATGTTTTGTTGCTTCTTCCGGGAAGTCGGAGTGCCTCTCCGCCTCCGAACCGACGGTGGGCCCCCGTTCAATAGCCACGAGTTCAAGAGCTTCGCCGAACGCTGGGGCGTCCACCACATCGTCACCTCCCCTCATTACCCGCAGGCGAATGGCCACGCCGAGGCAGCGGTAAAGTCCGTAAAATACCTCATCCTCAAGACAGCACCGACGGGGAACCTGGACTGCGAGGAGTTCGACAGGGGCCTACTGGAACTCCGTAACACCCCTACCCCTGCCGGACGTTCTCCTGCCCAGGTGTTGTATGGCCGCCCCCTTCGTACTTGTGTGCCTGCCCACCCCCAGTCCTTCTTAGATGAATGGCAGATCAAGGCGGACGAGTGTGACCGCCGTGAGGCTGCCCGGATGGCCCAAGTGACAAGCCACTATGACGCCCAAGCCCGCCCCCTTCCCAGGTTGGCCGTCGGCCAGCAAGTACGAATCCAGGACCCGACGTCACACCGCTGGGACAAGGTTGGGGTCGTCATGGGCCGTGGCGAGTCTCGTTCGTACCAAGTCCGCCTCCCCAGTGGTCGTGTGTGGTGGCGAAACAGACGCCACCTCCGCCCAGTGCCATCCTCTAGTGACGAACCTTCCTCCCCGTCCCCTGTGTCCCCTTGCCCAGACCAGGAACGAAGGTCGTCAGTTGATCCTCCCATTGTCCCTCGCCGCTCCCCCCGACTCATGGAAAAAGAGTCCGTAGCCGCTCGAGATTGCACTACGAGCGTAAAGGGGGAGGGAGGTGTATAGATATGTACATACCAAGATATGTGAACACGCCTGACACCAGGACTCTTGTTACCATTCATTGTACCATTTATTCACATGTCTGTATTACTACATATTATTATAGCATGTCTGATGTCTATGCTTATGTCTAATGCCTATGTTCATTTACTATGTCCCGATGTACTATGTCTGTACCGCGCTAGTCGAGTAATTAGAAGACCTCATTTATTGTCCTAGGAATGTCTAGCAACTCCCCTTGCCTAGCTAGCTAATTTCCCTCAGATCGGCCTCGGCCTACCTACGGTCCGGGGTCCCTAGTAATCGCTCCTGTATCGGTTGGCTATCACGCCCAGTCTTGTACACTTATTGAATATATCTACTGCTCGTGCCCTGGAGTTTCAAGAACCTTGTCTAGGATTACATCCACCACACCACAATTAGTTGTAAATCCCTCATAATATGGAATGTTTATGTTTGGAATCCTAACTGTAACTGCTTCAATATTTAGGTTGTGTTTGCTGTAAATCCAAATATTCTTATGACGTTAACTGTAAATGATTAAGTATACGTATCAAGTTAGTTATTAAAAGCTCAATATTTGAATTGTGTTAGCTGTGATTTCAAATATTCTGGTAGGTTTTAGCTGTATCTCTCAGTACAGGTTTTTGTATATGGCTAAAAACATCTGAATACTGTATTTGGATTGTGTTTGCTGTAAAATATTTCAGTATTTAGACAGTTCCAGGTACAGTATACGTCGTCTCATGAATTCCATCATATTAGCCATAAATGTCTCTGTAATTATACATTATATCTTACAGTAGAATAAGTAGTGTAATGTGATCAGATCCTTCACGTGTCAAAGGAAGGGTTTTCTTAAATAGTCGTTCGTGTTACTGTAAGCTTTTATGGTATTTTAAGATTTATATTGTATTTCCTTTATGTTTTGATTTGCTGAAGGCTTATACATGTCTTCTGAAGCGTCATGTATTACAACAAAATGCGATGAAAATTTCCCGATGTGAGTTCAGGTTCGACACCGAAGTACTGTATGTTACTTTCTTTGTATTTAAATATAATTCTTAAATCTAACTTGCCGAATTTAGATATGCTGATAAAAGGTGGTATTTTGGGTGATGTATTGTCACCAGGTAATACATATTTAGCATTAGTCCCAAAGATCAACACAACCAGTTTGTTATTGTCTGGTTTTCCTTGATACAATTTGTGAACAATTTTTCATACAGTCCCTCACAGTCCATATTTATCCGATAATTTGAATTATATATGTTTGTAAAGAACTTATTTAGTGATGGTCTATGCGAGCACACCCTCTAAATGGACAGATAAATATATTGTGATTTAATAAGTGCATAACTTTGTGGGATGATTTGTGGTAAAAAAATATTCACAATGTTAGTTACTAGCTGTATTTAGTATTAGTTTTATGTTAACCGTACATGTCATAATATTAGTATAATATTTACTTCTACTGACATAAAGTGTGGTTACTTTTAACCTTTACTAATATGGCATTTGCAATAGTAAATGTTGTAAGTATTAAAAAATTACATCTTTCATTGTGTTGAATAGTGAATATTATACATACGGTAGCTAGCCATTTTTCTTTGCCTGTGAATTACTTTATATCGAGACCATAATAAAGCATGCAACCTTGGTGCAGTTTAAGTATACAGTACATAGCATTGACATTGGTTTGGAAAAGTTGCCTGTTAAATGTAATCTATGTTTTCCATCTGCTAAGTCAGGTATAATTAAAAGAGAAAAACTGAAGAAAATGGAGCCATGATACGAATTTGGTGATGTCTCGATCCTACTGAGTGTGAGAGAACAAAGTTAGTAAGGTCGATATTTTTCAATATTAGCTGTGCCATAAACTGCGATAGTTGGATCGAAACTACTGATGGTACTAGTCAGGACGCAACACTTATACACTAGTGTGACAAAACTAGCGATCCTGCTAGTTAGCTGGAAACTACTGATGCTAGATGGATCGAGACGGACAGCTCTGTAAGGCTGTTAAATTTTCTACAGTATTTCTTCACCTGTGAGACTTTCCCTCTTGTACAGGTATGTCGAGTTACTGTGACTGTCAACACATTGTCACTAATAACATAGTGTCTAGGATATGGGTAATCTTAAGGGTAGGTATGTGTTAATGCTCACACCCGTGAATTATGTCACTAGGAAGGATGCGTCCACACTTACAACCTGTAATTCCCAGCTTCTGTGAGAAGCCTTTTGTCTCCCTGTAAGCTTTGTGCAGAAATAAAGGGCTAACCGGATAATGACGTTTTAAAAACCTAACGTATGGTAATCACAGTAACGAGGTTTCTTCAAACAGAACATTAATTATCCAGGTATAGTTCAGTATGAAACTGGAGTTATGAGGATTTTTTTTTTGCGTATTTCTTCTTATTGTGTCAGCCACAGCCTGTCAAAGAGTTTATTTTCTAATTTTTATTTTTTTTGTACAGTATAGTATAGAATCAGGCTCTGTGTTCTATGCATGAGAATACCTTAGTTGTTAAAACATGTTAATACCTTTACCGATAACTTTCCTTGTCGCTTTCTGCTCGTTCCTTGTATAATTCTCTCCCATTGTTTCCCCCATTCTTGAGATGTCTGTTTCCCCATGACTCACTAGAAGTGAGAGTGGGGTAAGGCTCTTAATATACAGTATACATATTTCAGTTTATAAACACTGCATGTAATAAACACCCTCTCGGTACCGAGCAAATTAAAGGACAAGAAACAAGACATAATGAAGGTTGTAGTAAATTGTCTGAGATTTCAATGACACACCTTTGTACAAATCATGACAGGTTATATGAAATTATCTTCATTAATACAGGTAAACAATAATCACCTTTGAGTACCGGGTACCGAACCCAGACCACCACTAAAAGCTTCCACATTTTAACTATCGTGGTTCAGTGGATAAGCTTCCTGCCTTCGTGGTGGTCTGGGTTCGGTACCCGGCACTCAGAGGTGAATATTGTTTACATTGATTTACCTGTGTGTAATATAGTTTCTGAAATACCTGTATCAATACAGGTGTTTAAACATCATGGAACAGCTCAGGGTCCAGATTCCTGGAGGTTGCTTGGTAGCTGAAGCTGTTAGAATGTACACAAAAAATAACGTCCAAAATACCACTAAAACTAACACTCGGACTATCTTGACCAAGTAGGAGACATGCTTTACGCACTCCACAGAATCTTTGCAAAGATTCTGTACTTCAATTTTGTCTCATGAATGTATCTAAGTGAACATATCTTTAAGGTAGAGTTTCATAATAATTCCACAGTTGTTTTTGGGTGCTATATTTGTGCTTTGGCCGAAGTGAACCAGTTAGGTGCATTTTTACTTCAGTTACCTGACGCATTTACCGTAACCAACCTCAAATACTCTAGATCCAGTTTTAAGAGCAACTAAGGCAACACAGTGAATGTAACAAGTTTCATCCACGAGAAGTATAATGTCGAATGTTATAATGAGGACGCCTATGTCTGGACATTCTTAAGTTAAACACGACAAAGCCTTTACCTGAAAAGCGAAGATTACTTGAGGCAGAACGACCAAGACCCACGCGTTAACCTACCCTCACGCAGTATGCAACAAGAGTATACCTTTTCTAAAAGCTAAAAGGATAATTTGTTTAAGACAAGATGTGAATTATATAATACCCTCCTTTAGTAATATTCTCGATATACTTTCATACATAAAGAAGCGATTTATCCATTGTCAGTTGAGTATGGTGTACCCTCATGCGGCATTAAGTTCTGCAGGATTTATCACAGAGAAACCAGATGTATTCCCAGTAAATTTGTATTATCGATGTCTTGTGTATGAACTAATGTAAAGCTCGTGCTGAGTAACCGTAGCTGTTCAAACATAGTAATACATTATAGGGCTTACCACAGTCAGATATAATACAAGTGATATAAAATTGGCATGATCCCAAATCGATTGTTGTGTTTCACTGCAACAGACGGGACCCCTTACAGATAGCTGTTGGGGACAATAAAATGTCATTAGGACCATAGGACACAATGAAAGTAAATACATAACTCGTTAAGTAGAGAATACAGAAGAAAACAACAGGGTGGTTCACAACAATGTTATACCATTCAATGAGAAATAGAAAAAAAACAACTTCGCATGTATTTTTATTTGTAATTATTTAAAATATGCAGTGAGGACTTCATGTTGTCTACAGGAAATTAAGGTATTGACTCAATACATTTACACACAAAATGATTCTCTTATTCACACTAATAATGTAACTTTGTTTTTGATATCCTATATATCACAATAATGCCTCAAACAACAGCTGGCCGCCTCACTTATGTTGACGACTTTAAAAAAGATTAGTTCCTCAAGACACGTTATCATTCTCCAGACATCCTTGACATTTCTCTTGGTGCAAATGAGGAATTTTCAAATCAGGGACTAAAAGTCATTTAATACCTATTTACTACAGTTGTGATATTCTTAGGAAGGGCGCAATAAGAAATAACAAGATGCTGGTTACATTATAACTGTCGGTGACCTATAACCTACAGACTGGCCTCGTATAAAAACTATATGTTCTGTGCATGAGACATCACTAATATAATTGATCTAGTCAACAATGTTTTTCTTGCGTATTTCTGTGCCTCAACTATTTAGGTATTTTAAATACTTAGAGTAAGGAAATTTATATACTGTACTGGGAAACAGTATTACGATTTAAGGAAAATTTGTGTTAACTTACCCTTAATTTAATTAATTAATCTGCACTGTACTGCGAAAGTTATAAATCTCACATCTCGCACATAGGGTTTTCTTAAGTGGGTGAATTTTAACCTTTACATTTTTTTTCTGAAACAAGTAAACTTCTAATTCATTTGCATCAACATCATGTGGTAACAAATGCACCATGGAACCAGGATAACAATGAAATATGATATCGATGTTCCTTTAATTAACATAGGATTATGTTTCAATGCTTTGACTTGCTACTAATTCACCGTAAGAGATAGAGATCACCTTACATATCAATTTCATCAAGTTATGTGAAGAAGAGGAACGGACATGCCTTAGCGTGACCAGAAGAGCAACCTTAGAAAAGATTCTTCTGACAGCATAGTGTGGTTGTCATAACATCCAGAGACTGATACTATGTGACTTACCAGAAATATAAACAGTATACAGACGAGCCGTGTTTATTAATGCCTTATAGAAGAGTTTGTAGATGACATAATATCTGACTATCACCATTGTTATTGTTTTTATAATTTGTTTTAACCTAATCACGTGAACTGGACGAATCCTATCCTAATTGAACGCTTCCTAATTTAAACATGACTAACTATGTTTTTTAGCCAAACTCGATCTAAGCGATTCTTAGCCAAACTGACCCATCCAATAGGACATATCCCACATTAGTTTAATCTAATTAGACACTTTTTAACCAAGCCTAGCCTAACTAAACCTTTCCTAACCGACCTACTTAACTGAACATAATTTTACTAGACGCTACCTGACCGAGTCAAACCTAGCTGAACCTTTTCTAACGTTCATCGATCATCTCCTTTTATAGACAAAGACTTGGAAGTTTCATAACTTTACGTTTAACTCTGCAGTTTTTATCGGAAGGCGTTTCGGCCTGAACATCTCTTGTAGCCAAGTAGACGTCTAAACAATCCACCTTACCTGTCCGTGTTACCCAAAGAACGTTTCGGTCTAAGCGTTTCTTATCTTATATGAACGTCTAATTTGTTATAGCTTAAGACATTCCGGCCCGAACTTTCCTTAATCCAGTCTGTCTACAGTAGGCCGTGGTGCGTGTAGCGGGCAGCGTCGGTAGTGTACTGTAGATCTCGGGGTGGTGATAGTAGCTGCCTTGTCCGGTCCTCCGCCCTGAACACTGGCCTGTAGAGCTCATTACTGCACTATTGAGCGTCACAAGTAATCATGTGATTACTATTGAAGAAAAAATTTTAATCTGTACGTGATTTATTATTAGAGATATTCACGGTGGTTGTGGGTAAATATCAGACAAATTAGTTTTTAGAGATGTTTATTACAACCAAATTATATTATTAATGGTGCTGTAACTTAATCTATTTAATATATTGTTATGTCCAACCACGACATTTGTGAGTGAAACTATGATATCCAAGTAGGCATTATATGGAAGCATAATATTCTTATCTTTATTGTAGCCAGATGTTCATAAGGAGCAGAACATTTACATATGCTGTATATATATTCACTATATAAAACATTTATAAAAGGATAATAATAAAATCCTTATGCGCTTTCATTACGTGGAAGCCTTTATTTGGCTCTACCAAACATAAGTTGTAATTTGTGGACAGTGACCAGTTTAGTGTTGACCCTCAGGTTTCATTTTATGAGTTAATTACAGTTGGATATAATATAATATGCGATGTTAAAGTAGAGTTACTTAATTGTTTGAAAATATCCCCTGCGTAGTACAGCGTAATGTTATGTTTATAATGAAAAAACTATCACATTACAGTTACCGTGTAGACTCACAAATGAAAAAATATATACAGTAAGCATTGCAATATAGAAAGGTTTTGTATCATACAATATAATAGGTTGTAAAAGGAAACATTGGTTTAAAGGAAACTCCCAAATAAGATT
>NW_024724860.1:0-11783 GCF_018991925.1 Homarus americanus
TGGTCGTATTTTGTTGTCGTCTGTTAGTTTTATACGCAGACTAGAGTGTTCTTAATTGTTATTGTGTATGTGCTTTTGTTTCATTAATTTTGACTAGTTTGTTGTAAATTTTGAAGGTTGATGCCTTTTATTGCAGGTGTACGGAAGGCTTATACTGTGGAATAGAGAAGAGAACGTGGTCTAAGTTTGTAGGTGATGGCTAGCGCGTCTACACTTGCGGTGAGGAATTCGTCAATATGGTATTTAAAATGGAAGGTGTAGTTGTGTTTGACTAAAGAGAAGTTGTAGCTGTAATTTGAGAAGTGGTTCATGGCTAATATATTTGTATTGAGAATGAGTGTAAGTTTTATTGGTTAGGTAATAAATGGTTTTTTCAGGTTGTTGTTGTTGTTGGAGGTGGAAGGAGCCGGTATTTTTTTGAGGTAGACTAGGGGAATAGTGAGGGTAAGTGACGTTGAAGTTTGTAAAAGAGTTGTTAAATTTTCAATTGATTTTTGGTCTTGTGCCGTAGAGCAATAGAAATGTTAAAAGTTGACATTAAAATAAATGATTGTGGCTTGAGTTTGGTAATGTTAAGTTTAAAATGTTGAATTTTGTGCCTCGGCTGTAGATTAAAGAAAATGTAAATGAGTTTTGATAAGTTGAGTTTATTATATAGTAGTGAGAAAGATTTGATAAATGGATAACGAATGCCCATTTTTTTTTCAGGTTGGGGTCTGGTGGTGGTCCTCGGTTCTCTAGTGCACCCAAAAGTGCCTAGAGATGGGCACGGGGAGACATAAGTGAGGTGTATAAACCTGTGAAAGGGCACTACTTAGTCGAGGAACCGTACCCATAGCTGACTGACGCCCGCCTCACAAGGGGTCACAGCCGAAGTGGGGGTGCCGGCGGTAGAGCGGTACCGCTCTCGCCTCGCAAGCGGGACGTCTCGGGTTCGATTCCCGGTCCGGTGGAAAGTGGGTTGGACACACTTCCTAGACCCCCTGTGTCCCTGTTGACCTAGCAGTAAAGTAGGTACCAGTTGTAAATCGAAAGTTGCGAATTCGTATCTGGGTAAAAGTCGTCGGAGCTAGCCGACAAAATGTTAAAGACTGGAGGGTTGTATGCCCTTGACATAAAATGCTATGATCCTTTAGGCAAGCACAAAGTTGGCATGCTGCCTAGTTGGGCGGTGTAGGCGCTTGTGCCCTTCACCTTGCATGGGAATAAGGGGGGTGAGGGGGGATGCCCCTCGGCCCCTCCCATTCTCAAAAAGTGTGATAATGAGAAATCGAAAAATGTTAGAGTAGAATATAGTGTTGTGTTGACTGTATCGACTAACCAAGAGGAAGTATGGTCGCCATCCAGAGGTGGGGGAGAAGTCGATGTTGGAAAGGAGCCAAGTGTTGTAACCAGTCGCCGTGTGCAGCATGTGCTAAAAGGTAATGTATACTGTTAAGTGGTTGAAGGTGGGGTGTGTTTGATATGAAAATGAAGAGGGACTTTGGTCGTGGTAATTGTTTTGTACAGGAGTTGTTGCAGTCCAGAAGACGTGATTGGTGTGTGATAATCCAGAGGGACATTAATGCTCGACTGAATTTTGGAAATGAGAGGCAGTAAATGTGTAAGTATTGTTTATTGAAGTTGTACGTATACTTTGTTATAATTTGAAGAGTAGAGCATTTGTAACATTGACGTATTGTTTTTTGTTTTCATGTTGGTGGTGGAGGAATATGGGCGAATTGTGGAGAGGAGCGCGTCGACACTGGATACGGTGATGTGAAATTGTGCAATGTATTATTTGAAGGTGAGTTGTTATTGTATTTGAAAGTTGTAGGTAAAGTTTGTTATAAGAGGCAAGTGATATAGGAGTTTTTTCGGGTAGCAGTACCCAGTGATGTTTAAAGTTGGGAGAAATAAGCATGGTGCATTATGGAGGTTGTGTGAAAGGTTTCTGTTTTTCAGGTTTGAGGATGGAGTGGTGGTGGGTAGTGCCGTAACCAGGTTGGACTACTACATGTATGGGGCTGTGCAATGGACTGTGTTGAGGAGAAGAAGCAGCAGCAGCAGGGGCGGTGGCGGTAGCAGCAGTGGCGGCAGTTGTTTAAGATAAGTAGTGTGGTGTGGTGCATCGTGAATTGTTTGTGATAGTTTAGGGTCATAGTGAATTTAGTTGTAAGAAATTGAGTATAATGTAATTGTTGGAAGACGTGTATAGTGATGTAAATTGTAGGTTAGTTTTGGATTAGTATATGTGGAGAATGGATGTAGCAGGTAATAGAAATGTTGGGACTAGTGTAGAGGCATATATATATAATTGGTGAGTGGCGTTGGAGCGGTTTAGGGCGTGAAAGGTTTATGAATTGTTGTGGGGGAACTAATGTGTTGATGTGTTTGTTTTTTTAGGCCGGATTGGAGTGGTAAGCGGCAGTGATGGTGGAAGAGCCAGTGGTTATTCGGCGACGGAGATGGGAGCGAAAGGGTAAGGAGCCGATTGTTTGTGTTAAAGAGGAAGCGTTTGTTTGAATTTGGTTAAGATGAAAGGTGAATTTGTTGTGGGTATGTATTGTAATTGTATAGAAGTTAGTTGGTAGCAGGCTAGTATTGTTGTTACACACTGGAGGCTGTGTAATGATTGGTACTAGCCTTGGTGAATGGTTTGTAGTAGAGTATGTGTATGTTGGTATTTGTAGCGGTTTAAAAGGAAGCAATTTGGTTTTGGTAGATATGTCTAAGAGAGTGTTGTTGATCGTGAAGGAGAGTGGATGCATGAACACTTTTTGGAATGGTGTTTATTATGGATGTTTTTTTTTTCAGTGGAGCGAGTGGTGTAGGGTATGTTCCTCGTGGTAAGAGTAAGGAAGGAGACGACCAAGTATTGTGCATTTACCTCGGCGGTTACGAAGAGGCACGTCGACGACGGAGCCGGGAATAACCGCGGAGGTTGCTCCCTACCAAGAGATAGTGTTTTTGTGGGTGAATTATTTGAGCAATGATAGTTTGCCCAGAAGTGTGGCCGTGAAGTGTATATTGTAGGTAGTATAAGAAGAGCACCATGAAGAGTTTCCCGAGTGACGAAGCCGACGGGTGGACTGCATTTGATAGAAAAGGCCATTACGAGTTGACCTCCATTGTTGTGTTTGGTCGGTTTCAGATTGAAGCGACGGGGCGAAGTCGCTGTAAGGAGCCGAGAAGATGATGTCCTGTTAAAGTATAGCCGTCGTCCCTGTGACTGGAGCCGAGAAGAAGGCGTCCTGTGAACGTATAGCCGTCGTCCCATTGACTGGGGTGTATGGAGCCGAGAAGATGGTGTCCAGTGAATGTATAGGTGTCTGTGACTGGAGCTGAGAAGATGTCCCATGAACTTCTAGCCGTTGTCCTTGTGACCGGGGTGTATGGTGTCCAGTGAATGTATAGCTGTCGTCTCTGTGACTGGAGCCGAGAAGATGTCCCGTGAACTTCTAGCCGTCGTCCCTGTGACTGGAGCCGAGAAGATGTCATGTGAACCTAATAGCCGTGGTTCCAGTGACCGGGGTGTATGGAGCCGAGAAGATGGTGTACAGTGAATGTATAGCTGTTGTCCCTGTGACTGGAGCAGAGAAGATGTCCTGTGTACTTGTAGCCGTGTTCCAGTGACCGGGGTGTATGGAGCCGAGAGGATGATGTCCTGTGAAGGTATAGGTGTCGTGACTGGAGCCGAGAAGATGTCCTGTGAACCTAATAGCCGTGGTACCAGTGAGGGGAGAAGATGATGTCCTGTGAACGTATAGCCGTCGTCCCATTGACCGGGGTGTATGGAGCCGAGAAGCTGGTGTCCAGTGAATGTATAGCTGTCGCGTGAACTTCTAGCCGTTGTCCTGGGTGTATGGAGCCGAGAAGATGATGTTCTGTGAATGCATAGGTGTTGTCCCTATGAAGATGATGTACTGTACTGTATTATATTGCTAAGTGTATAGAATATATGTATTTGAGTTGAATTTTGTGTTTTCTTTATTGCCTGATGTGCATTTTGAGTGACACATAAGGTAGAAGATGACGACGACAAGTGATTAGGCACCAGAAGAAGTGGAGCGACATGAGAAGATGAAGGTAATGTGTGAAGAATTGAGATTAGTTAATGTAATATGATTATATGTAAAGTAAAGTAAAGATGTTGAAATGCATCATTGAGTTTAGTTGATGTAATATGATTATATGTAAAGTAAAGTAAAGATGTTGAAACGCATCATTGATGTAATATGATTATATGTAAAGTAAAGTAAAGATGTTGAAATGCATTGAGATTAGTTAATGTGTTGAATAATTTGACTTGTAATGCTGTTTTTGTTTCTCCCTTTTCTGACAGGTACACGGGAACACATGTGGTGTTGTTTAGAGTGTTTATTGAGCAACAAAGGTGATTTTTCAACTGAGAGAGTAGTTATTCCTCATTGGTTGTGAGTTGGTGTTTTGATGTTTGTTTGCAAACAAAAGCTCGGACATTGTCGATCTATCACACGACTAGTCCATAGACACGATATCTGTGTCGAGAGAGCTTTATGACTAAACCTATTGTTGGTACTGACATAATTGTCAGTATTGACAATATGGTTAAAGTCAGTTTGCAAACAAAACATAAAATACTAACTTAAAACTAATTTGGAATAACTACTTTCTTTCAGTTGAAAAATCACCTTTGTTGCTCAATAAACACTCTAAAAAAACTTATAAAAAAAAAGAAGGGATGGCTGGAGCCTATCTTAATAATAAGATAGTGAATTTGAAAAAAATCCCGTTTTCTGTTCACTTGGAGAAAATGGGAAACCATCAAAGAAAATGGGAAATTTCTCTGGCTCCAAAACTACCGTTTTCTACAAATCCAATATGGCTGTATGTTAACTTAGGAAAAATAAAGACATTGATTATATACTTTCTTTTATTATGCTCAAAATATTTCTGTCCACATACATGAAAAATATACAGTCCACAAATAATGAAAAAATTTCTAAGTCCACAACACAGCAAAAACAACTAAGTCCACACACCATGAAATTTTTCTAAGTCCACATGAAAATTTTTCTATGTCCACAAAGAACGAAAAATTTACTAAGTCCACACAACAAAAAAATACTAAGTCCACAACACATGAAAAAAATACTAAGTCCACACAACAAAAAAATACTAAGTCCACAACACATGAAAAAAATACTAAGTCCACACAACAAAAAAAATACTAAGTCCACACAACAAAAAATTACTAAGTCCACACAACAAAAAAATACTAAGTCCACAACACATGAAAAAAATACTAAGTCCACACAACAAAAAAATACTAAGTCCACACAACAAAAAAATACTAAGTCCACAACACATGAAAAAAATACTAAGTCCACAACACATGAAAAAATACTAAGTCCACACAACAAAAAAATACTAAGTCCACACAACAAAAAAATACTAAGTCCACAACACATGAAAAAAATACTAAGTCCACAACACATGAAAAAAAACTAAGTCCACAACATGAAAATTTTTCTATGTCCACAAAAAAACGAAAAATTTACTAAGTCCACACAACCAAAAACATACTTAGTCAACACCACAAAAAATACTAAGTCCACACACCATGAAAAATTTTCTAAGTCCACAAAGGATGAAAAATTTTCTAAGTCCACATGACATGAAAAAAAAACTAAGTCCACAACATGAAAATTATTCTATGTCCACAAACAACGAAAAATTTTCTAAGTCCACACAACAACAAAAAATACTAATTCCACACATGAAATTATTATAAGTCCATAAAGGATGGAAAATTTTCTAAGTCCACAACACAGGAAAAAAACTAAGTCCACACAACAACAAAAAAATACTAAGTCCACACAACAAAAAAATACTAAGTCCACAACACATGAAAAAATACTAAGTCCACAAAAAAAAAAATACCAAGTCCACACAACATGAAAAATTTCTAAGTCCACAAAGAACGAAAAATTTGTTAAGTCCACATGACATGAAAAAAACCCAAGTACACACATGAAAATATTCTAAGTCCACAACACAGCAAAAACAACTAAGTCCACACACCATGAAATTTTTCTAAGTCCACAACATGAAAATTTTTCTATGTCCACAAAGAACGAAAAATTTACTAAGTCCACACAACCAAAAACATACTTAGTCAACACCACAAAAAATACTAAGTCCACACACCATGAAAAATTTTCTAAGTCCACAAAGGATGAAAATTTTTCTAAGTCCACAACATGAACATTATTCTATGTCCACAAACAACGAAAAATTTTCTAAGTCCACAACACAGGAAAAAAAACGAAGTCCACACAACAACAAAAAAATACTAAGTCCACACACCATGAAAATTTTCTAAGTCCACACAACATGAAAATTTTCTAAGTCCATAAAGGATAAAAAAAATTTCCAAGTCCACAAACATAAATTAGTCCAATTCCACAAGAGGAAAAAAAACTAAGTCCACAAACAAAGACAATATTTCAAAGCACAAAATATGAAAAATATACCAAGTCCACACACATTGAAAATTATTACAAGTCCACAGGATAAAATAATACTAACTCCACAACATATGAAAATTTTTCTAAATCCACAAACAATGACAATATTTCCAAATACAAAAACAAACAATAAAATAATACAAAGTCCACAAACATCAACAATATAATAAGTCCACAATCGATGACAATTATTCAAAGTCCACATACATTAAAAGTTATTCTAAGTCCACAAACATTGAAAATTATTACAAGTCCACACAAGTTAAAATAATACTAACTCCACAACATATGAACATTTATCTAAGTCCACAAACAATGAAAATTTTTACAAGTCCACGGACGTAATACATTAATACGGAGCCACAGACGATAAAACATTTTCTATATCCACAAAATATTCAAAGTCCACAAACGATAAAATAATAACAAGTCCACAAACATACCAACTACACATACACAAAGGCTAAAATAATACTAACTCCACAAACATCATAAATTATTCCAAGTCCACATACATTACAAATTATTACAAGTCCACAGAGGATACAAATTATTCTAAGTCCACACAACATGACAAAAATACTCAGTCTACATTGAAAATTATTCAAAGTCCACAAACGATAAAATAATAACAAGTCCACATACATATTAATTATTCAAAGTCCACAAAGGATAAAAACATATTCCAAAGTCACAATCATGCCAAAGTCTTAAAATATTCAAATATCCCACAAACATCATTAATTATTCAGTCACAGAAATTGATCATTATTCCAAGTACACAAACAATAAATTATTCAAAGTCCACAAAATATTCAAAGTCCACACAAATTGACAATTATTCAAAATACACAAACAATGAGACATTTTCAAAGGATAACAATTATTCCAATTCCACACAAAATACACAATTATTCAAACACCACAAACATCATCAATTATTCAAAGTCCACACGGGATAAAAAATTAGTCCGATTCCACCGGCGTAATACGTTATTCCGAGTTCGCGTGCGTCGATAATTATTGCCGGTCCTCGGACCCGACGCGTAAATTTCCCGGTCCACAAAAGGCAAAACAAATTCAAAGTCGACAAACATTATCAATTATTCAAAGTCCACAAAGGTTAACAATTTCAAGTCCACAAACAACTACAGGTTGTAACTCTCTAGTCCGGCATTCTGTGCTCCGCAAACTCCCGTGGTCCAAAACAATTTTACTTTCTCCAACAGGTACATAGGCAGTTTTTTTTTTCTTCTTGGAAATTATCATTATTATAGCAGGAGTATTAAATTGTGGGTCAGTGACTTATGCCCAGGTGGGCTAATCCCCTAAAAAAAAAAAAACCCAGGAAATTAAGGTTTGTTTACATCCAGCACTTCAGCTGCTCTCTCTCTCTCTTTGTCTATAGAGTACAACATTTAACCCTTCAGCAATAAATAAGTGTTGCTTTCATATTCTTATGTACAGTAATGACGATATCTTTTCACATGTGCGCACTCACTTTTTTTATGGTTAACTACTTATATTGTTCCATTTTTTAACATTAAATAACATTACACGTACTTCAAACGAGCATATTAATTTTTTTACATTAATTTTACTGCAGCTAAAATCAGGGTCTTATTTTCTTCAGTTTTATATGTACAACCAATCGGTCACTGGTTTTGTGAGCTTTAACGTAAACGATGCCGGCAGCCGTCTCGTCTCGTCTCCTCTGATATTCCACGTATTAATAATAAATTCTAGTGTTAATTTTGCACACACAAACATTAATTCAATAAAAACAAATTCACAAACATCAATTAAAATATATATGAACAGTAAATAAGTGTTGCTTTCGTATTCTTACGTAAAGTAATGACGATATCTTTTCGCATGCCCACTTACGCGCGCGATCTCTTTTTTTTCTTTACCGTTATCGTTAGCTACTTCTATTGTTCCATTTATTAACATTACTTAAAACAACCATAGTCATTTTACTACAGCTACAGCCAAGGTCTTATTTTCTTCTCTTTTATATGTAGAACCAGTCAGTCACCGATTTTGTAATCGACGAAAACAATGCCGTGTGTTTTAATATTCTACGTATTATTAATGAATTGTATTGCTCATTTTGCACACAAACAGTAATTCAATAAAAAAGACATTCACTAATAAACAATAATGAATCTTTTCTACACGAGAGAAATCACGCTCTTTACGCGATTGTGCCAGTCGTCTGCACGTTGGCGGGCCGTTCAAACCCGTCGAAATTCCACTTTCCGCCGTCAAAATTTCTATTTATTTATTTTTGGCTCTGTTCCAATAAAATACGTTAAGAATTAAAAACTCTCGAAATTTCACGAGCTACTATACGACATTTAACCCTTCAATATGTCTTCAAAGAGGCCGTGATGCAGAGAAAGTGGTGCTAGTGCTTCCAAGCATAAGCACAAGTCACTATCTATCCAGGAAAAGGGTCAATTTCCATGGTCCGGTCCCGAGGTTGCCCGACTAGAGGTACGACATTTCGGTCCACAAACATGAAAAATATACAAAATATCTCACTTATTCAAAGTCCACATACATGCAACACATTTTCCAAATCCACAAACCAAAATAATTTCAAACTGCACAAATGACTATACTATAATCAAACAACAACAACAACAAGTCAAAACATTTTTCAAACTACAAATAACTTCAATCAATTACAAACAAACATATACAAGTCTACAAATATTCGAAGACGACCGATCCGCGGACGATTGACTTTCGTCAACGACGCCACATTTTTTACGACTCCGCGAACGAATCTACGACGACAAAAAATAACTCCGCGACTCCCGCAATTTATTGCGGCCGTTCCGGTCGATTCCGACGACGCCAAACTCCCGACAAAATATTCCCGGTGCGCAATTGACACCCTTCAAATTAAAACCAATAACTATTCCACAATCAACAATTTCACAAGTCCACAACATTAACTTACACTCTTCCACTATTTCCCGATATATAACTGCCCAAACCCGACGCAACCGCGTATTCAAACTACAGACGGTACGTGCATTCTCGTCCTCGATGACAGTTACTTTCCAAATCTAAATAGAACTCCTCCTCTTCTTAACAACAAAATTTAGTCAAATATCAACACAATATATCTAATTCACACTCACAACATATATATAACAACAAATAAATACAATCCAACATACACACAGCAGCAGTAATACAACCACAAATTCAATTGGTAACAACAAACATATACAGGAACACAAAAACAACCAACAAATGGGAGTAACAACAGGATCAAGAGCAATGGGAGGGTGAGAAACAACAAGGGAATCACAATCAAACAGAGGAGGAGAAGGAACAGACGGAGAACAAGCCAAAGAATAAACGTGGAAGACATATGGCGAAGAGGAGGAGTAAAAGAAGGAAACAGGAAGAAGAAGAGGACGGACAGAAGCAGGTAGGGGGGAGAAAAACGAAGGGAGTTGCAATGAAACGGAGGGAAAAGAAGCCGCACGACAAACACGTCAAAAAAGGAGGAGGAGGACGGGGAGGCAGAGGGAAAAGACAAAAAAAGGAAGGGCTCACAAATTAAACATTGTGCTCGTATTCCTTCCCCTACTCGTCCAACAAATTTTATTATTATACAAACGCCTTCACAATAAACACCTTAACACGAGTGGAGCAACACGGAGTACAGGTGAACGAGTATAAATTCATGCCAAAAATATATTACTGCTGCATTACATATTTCCTTACCGGTAGATGTCGCGGTCTCAAAATAGGTACCCACGCGCACTCCACGACTGCCCGCTCTCAAACGCACTGCCACAATTACGTAAAACTAATACACCTGTCGAACCTTCCCGCCATTTCAAACACGCGACTCTTAGTTAAATCTACTTCCAAATCATTCTTTACGCATCTCGCGGGTATACTTTCGTTTGTGCGCCGCCTCGTCTCCGTCCGTTCTCCGTCGGTCCTCTTTCCCGTCCCGTAAACGGACCCCGATCGACCGTCGTCCGTATCCACACGCGCCCGCACCCGCCGCTTTACGTACGACCCTTTCCTAAACCGCCATTTACTAAATTCGTCGTCGTCCGTCCCACGTCGAAAGGTTATTGCGATCGTCGCTTCCGCCAATTCCTCTACCGCGCGACTTCTTTACAATCCCCGTCGCATCCGTTTCTCACAATTACGCCGACTCGGCACTGACGAGTCAATTCCTTTAATACCCTACAAAATATATCATTCGTTGTCCCCCCCCCACCACCATCCTTATCACCTTTTACTTTATATCTTCACTAATATATAACTACTCTCTCTGTCCTAAAAAACCCACCAAATAGTCATCATTTCTCCATTCTTATCGGTTACCACAACAACACCATCTATGTCGGTCCGATCTCCCCCGTTCTTTTACTTTCAAAAGGCGCACTTCCCCGCCGCCGCCACCGCGTTCTCTCGTATTTATGCTGCCGTTATTTACGGATGCGCGCCGCATTCCGTGACGTTCTACGATCGTAATCATCTCCCCAAATTAGTGCAAGCACCTAGTGATCACAGGCAACATCTTCAATAAATTCATTCTCGACATGTATCGACTTCCTCCGTCTTCGCAGAGTCGGTCTCTAAAAACAATACTACAAACATTATAACAATCGTTACAAACAACACGTACATTCATTTTACACGTTAAATCGTCTTTAAAACAATCGCGCCGGCCCGACATTGATGCGTGTCTCCTTCTGCGTTGACGAGTGTCTTCCCGCACTCGGGAGTGTGGCGTTCTTCCCGTGTTCCGGAGCATCTTCCTCGCGCGTCGACCGGTGTCTTCGTCCGCAGTCGACGAGCGTCTTCGTCCTCGGTTCCCGAATGTCTTCGTCCGGACCGCTCTCGTGCGCCGCCTGTACGAGCCGTCTCCGACTCGTATCGGCGCGCTCCTCCGCAACTGAAACGGACAAATTACTGTCAAAATATATCGACAATTATCTACTATTACAAATTCTACTAATTCCCAAACAAACTTCATCTAACTTCATTCTTTCTACAGTATACCTATACACAAACATATCTACACACTATTGCCAACTAAAACACACAGGCATACTCGACTACCCCACAATTACGTCCCGCACAAATTACTCCTCCCGCTCGCGCCGACGTCGCGCTCTGCCGTATCTCCGTAAATACCCGCGACCCCGTCGCCTAATACAAAATCAAACTCGACGCTCCTCCACCCGTCGGTACGGTGTGCACGTCGCCACCTCCCATACTTAACGATTATCAAAAAACATACAA
>NW_024724861.1:0-11367 GCF_018991925.1 Homarus americanus
CTGCCATTAATCACATATAAGGCAATTGTTGCCATTTTTTTTTCGCCCCTCTGCTGCCATTAATCGCATATAAGGCAATTGTTGCCATTTTTTGTTTTCGCCCTACTGCTGCCATTAGTCACATATATGGCAATTGCTGCCATTTTTTATTGTTGCCCCTCTGCTGCCATTAATCACATACAAGGCATTTGTTGCCATTTTTTGTTTTCGCCCCTCTGCTGCCATTAATCACATATTAGGCAATTGTTGCCATTTTTTGTTTTCGCCCCACTACTGCCATTAATCACATATAAGGCAATTGTCGCCAATTTTTATTGTCGCCCCTCTGCTGCCATTAATCACATATAAGGCAATTGTTCCCATTTTTTGTTTTCGTCCCTCCGCCACCTTTAATCGCATATAAGGCAATAATTGCCATTTTTTGTTTTCGCACCCACTGCTGCCATTAATCACATATAAGGCAATTGTTGCCATTTTTTGTTTTCGCCCCACTGCTGCCATTAATCACATATATGGCAATTGCTGCCATTTTTTATTGACGCCCCCCTGCTGCCATTAATCATATACAAGGCATTTGTTGCCATTTTTTGTTTTCGCCCCTCTGCTGCCATTAACCACATATAAGGCAATTGTTGCCATTTTTTGTTTTCGCCCCACTGCTGCCATTAATCACATATAAGGCAATTGTTACCATTTTTTGTTTTCGCCCCTCTGCTGCCATTAATCACATACAAGGCAATTGTTGCCATTTTTTGTTTTCCTCACTGCTGCCATTAATCACATATAAGGCAATTGTTGCCATTTTTTGTTTTCGTCCCTCTGCTGCCGTTAATCGCATATAATGCAGTTGTTGCCATTTTTTGTTTTCGCCCCACTACTGCCATTAATCACATATAAGGCAATTGTTGCCATTTTTTGTTTTCGCCCTACTGCTGCCATTAATCACATATAAGGCAATTGTTGCCATTTTTTGTTTTCGCCCCACTGCTGCCATTAACCACATTTAAGGCAATTATTGCCATTTTTTGTTTTCGTCCCACTTCTGCCATTAATCACATATAAGGCAATTGCTGCCATTTTTTGTTTTCGCCTCACTGCTGCCATTAATCACATACAAGGCAATTGTTGCCATTTTTTGTTTTCGTCACTGCTGCCATTAATCACATATAAGGCAATTGTTGCCATTTTTTGTTTTCGTCCCTCTGCTGCCGTTAATCGCATATAATGCAATTGTTGCCAGTTTTTGTTTTCGCCCCACTACTGCCATTAATCACATATAAGGCAATTGTTGCCATTTTTTATTGTCGCCCCTCTGCTGCCATTAATCACATATAAGGCAATTGTTGCCATTTTTTGTTTTCGCCCCTCTGCTGCCATTAATCACGATGTTAAGGTAATTATTGCCATTTTTTTGTTTTCATCACTTCTGCCATTAACCACATATAAGTCAGTGTTGCCATTTTGTTTCGCCCACTGCTGCCATTAGTCCACATATAAAACGGTATTTACCATTTTTTCGCCCCTCTGCTGCCATTATCTGCTACAAAACGGTATTTGCCATTTTTGTTTTCGTCACCTGCATTCATCACATATAAAACAGTATTTGCCATTTTTTGTTTTCGTCCCTCTACTGCCGTTAATCGCATATAAGGCAATTGTTGCCATTTTTTGTTTTCGCTCCACTGCTGCCATTAATCACATATAAGGCAATTGTTGCTTTTTTTTATTGTCGCCTCTCTGCTGCCATTTTTCACATATAAGTCAATTGTTGCCATTTTTTATTGTCGCCCCTCTGCTGCCATTAATCACATATAAGGCAATTGTTGCCATTTTTTGTTTTCGCCCCACTGCTGCCATTAATCACATATAAGGCAATTGCTGCCATTTTTTGTTTTCGCCCCACTGCTGCCATTAATCACATATAAGGCAATTGTTGCCTTTTTTTATTGTAGCCCCTCTGCTGCCATTAATCACATATAAGGCAATTGTTGCCATTTTTTGTTTTCGCCCCACTGCTGCCATTAATCACATATAAGGCAATTGCTGCCATTTATTGTTTTCGCCCCACTGCTGCCATTAATCCCATATAAGGCAATTGTTGCCTTATTTTATTGTCGCCCCTCTGCTGCCATTACTCACATATAAGGCAATTGTTGCCATTTTTTGTTTTCGCCCCACTGCTGCCATTAATCACATATAAGGCAATTGTTGCCATTTTTTTCTCGCCCTCTGCTGCCATTAATCACATACTCAAAACCCAATATTGTTTTTCATTTTTGTTTTCATTCCCTGCTGCTAGTAATCACATATAAACAATTGCGCCTTTTTTAAATTTTCATACACTTGCCATTAATCTACACTCAGGCAATTGTTGCCATTTTTATTGTTGCCCTTCTGTTTGCCATTCAATCACATATAAAGGCAATTGTTGCCGTTTTGTTCTCGACCCACTGCTGCCATTAATCACATATAAGGCAATTGTTGCCATTTTTTGTTTTCGCCCCTCTGCTGCCATTAATCGCATATAAGGCAATTGTTGCCATTTTTTGTTTTCGCCCCACTGCTGCAATTAATCACATATATGGCAATTGCTTCCATTTTTTATTGTCGCCCCTCTGCTGCCATTAATCACATACAAGGCATTTGTTGCCATTTTTTGTTTTCGCCCCTCTGCTGCCATTATTCACATATTAGGCAATTGTTGCCATTTTTTGTTTGCCGCCCCACTGCCATTAATCATATAAAGCAATTGTCGCCGAAATTTTTATTGTCGCCTCTGCTACATTAATCACATATAAGGTAATTATTGCCATTTTTTGTTTCGTCCTCTACTGCACCTTTAATCTGCCTGTAAGGCAATAATTGCCGTTCTGTTTTCGCCCACTGCTGCTGCCATTAATCACATATAAGGCAATTGTTTTCATTTTTTATTGTCGCCCCTCTGCTGCCATTAATCACATATAAGGCAATTGTTGCCATTTTTTGTTTTTGCCCCTCTGCTGCCATTAATCACATCTAAGGCAATTGTTGCCTTTTTTTGTTTTCGCCACTCTGCGTCCATTAATCACATATAAGGCAATTGTTGCCATTTTTTGTTTTCGTCCCTCTGCTGCCATTAATCGCATGTAAGGCAATTGTTGCCATTTTTTGTTTTCGCCCCACTGCTGCCATTAATCACATATAAGGCAATTGTTGCCATTTTTTGTTTTCGTCCCTCATCTGCCATGAATCACATATAAGGCAGTTGTTGCCATTTGTTGTTTTCGCCCCAATGCTGCCATTAATCACATATAAGGCAATTGTTGCCATTTTGTATTGTCGCCCCTCTACTGCCATTATTCACATATAAAGCAGTGACACTTCATTTTGTTTTTATTTTCTGCCATTAATCACATAAGGCAATTGCTGCCATTTTTTGTTTTCGCCCCACTGCTGCCATTAATCACATATAAGGCAATTGTTGCCATTTTTTATTGTCGCCCTTCTGCTGCCATTAATCACATATAAGGCAATTGTTGCCATTTTTTGTTCTCGGCCCACTGCTGCCATTAATCACATATAAGGCAATTGTTGCCATTTTTTTTCGCCCCTCTGCTGCCATTAATCGCATATAAGGCAATTGTTGCCATTTTTTGTTTTCGCCCCACTACTGCCATTAGTCACATATATGGCAATTGCTGCCATTTTTTATTGTCGCCCCTCTGCTGCCATTAATCACATACAAGGCATTTGTTGCCATTTTTTGTTTTTGCCCCTCTGCTGCCATTAATCACATATTAGGCAATTGTTGCCATTTTTTGTTTTCGCCCCACTGCTGCCATTAATCACATATAAGGCAATTGCTGCCATTTTTTGTTTTCGCCCCACTGCTGCCATTAATCACATATAATGCAATTGTTGCCTCTTTTTATTGTCGCCCCTCTGCTGCCATTAATCACATATAAGGCAATTGTTGCCATTTCTTGTTTTCGCCCCACTGCTGCCATTAATCACATATAAAGGTGTTAATTGTTGCCATTTTTTGTTTTCGCCTCACTGCACCCATTAATCTCATATAAGGCAATTGTTGCCATTTTTTATTGTCGCCCTCTGCTGCATTAATCACATATAAGGCAATTGCTGCCATTTTTTGTTTTCGCCCCACTGCTGCCATTAAACACATATATGGCAATTGCTGCCATTTTTGTTTTCGCCGCTCTGCTGCCATTTATCACATATTAGGCAATTGTTGCCATTTTTTGTTTTTGCCCCATTGCTGCCATTAATCACATATAAGGTAATTGTTGCCATTTTTTTTCGCCCCTCTGCTGCCATTAATCGCATATAAGGCAATTGTTGCCATTTTTTGTTTTCGCCCTACTGCTGCCATTAGTCACATATATGGCAATTGCTGCCATTTTTTATTGTCGCCCTTCTGCTGCCATTAATCACATATTAGGCAATTGTTGCCATTTTTTGTTTTCGCCCCACTACTGCCATTAATCACATATAAGGCAATTGTCGCCAATTTTTATTGTCGCCCCTCTGCTGCCATTAATCACATATAAGGCAATTGTTCCCATTTTTTGTTTTCGTCCCTCCGCCACCTTTAATCGCATATAAGGCAATAATTGCCATTTTTTGTTTTCGCACCCACTGCTGCCATTAATCACATATAAGGCAATTGTTGCCATTTTTTGTTTTCGCCCCACTGCTGCCATTAATCACATATATGGCAATTGCTGCCATTTTTTATTGACGCCCCCCTGCTGCCATTAATCATATACAAGGCATTTGTTGCCATTTTTTGTTTTCGCCCCTCTGCTGCCATTAACCACATATAAGGCAATTGTTGCCATTTTTTGTTTTCGCCCCACTGCTGCCATTAATCACATATAAGGCAATTGTTACCATTTTTTGTTTTCGCCCCTCTGCTGCCATTAATCACATACAAGGCAATTGTTGCCATTTTTTGTTTTCCTCACTGCTGCCATTAATCACATATAAGGCAATTGTTGCCATTTTTTGTTTTCGTCCCTCTGCTGCCGTTAATCGCATATAATGCAGTTGTTGCCATTTTTTGTTTTCGCCCCACTACTGCCATTAATCACATATAAGGCAATTGTTGCCATTTTTTGTTTTCGCCCTACTGCTGCCATTAATCACATATAAGGCAATTGTTGCCATTTTTTGTTTTCGCCCCACTGCTGCCATTAACCACATTTAAGGCAATTATTGCCATTTTTTGTTTTCGTCCCACTTCTGCCATTAATCACATATAAGGCAATTGCTGCCATTTTTTGTTTTCGCCCCACTGCTGCCATTAATCACATACAAGGCAATTGTTGCCATTTTTTGTTTTCGTCACTGCTGCCATTAATCACATATAAGGCAATTGTTGCCATTTTTTGTTTTCGTCCCTCTGCTGCCGTTAATCGCATATAATGCAATTGTTGCCATTTTTTGTTTTCGCCCCACTACTGCCATTAATCACATATAAGGCAATTGTTGCCATTTTTTGTTTTCGCCCTACTGCTGCCATTAATCACATATAAGGCAATTGTTGCCATTTTTTGTTTTCGCCCCACTGCTGCCATTAACCACATTTAAGGTAATTATTGCCATTTTTTGTTTTCGTCACTGCTGCCATTAATCACATATAAGGCAATTGTTGCCATTTTTTGTTTTCGTCACTGCTGCCATTAATCACATATAAGGCAATTGTTGCCATTTTATGTTTTCGTCCCTCTGCTGCCGTTAATCGCATATAATGCAATTGTTGCCAGTTTTTGTCTTCGCCCCACTACTGCCATTAATCACATATAAGGCAATTGTTGCCATTTTTTATTGTCGCCCCTCTGCTGCCATTAATCACATATAAGGCAATTGTTGCCATTTTTTGTTTTCGCCCTCTGCTGCCATTAATTACATATAAAAATTGTTGCCATTTTGTTTTCGCCCCTGCTGCCATTAATCACATATAAGGCAATTGCTGCCATTTTTGTTTTCGCCCCACTGCTGCCATTAATCACATATAAGGCAATTGTTGCCTTTTTTTATTGTCGCCCCTCTGCTGCCATTAATCACATATAAGGCAATTGTTGCCATTTTTTGTTTTCGCCCCACTGCTGCCATTAATCACATATAAGGCAATTGCTGCCATTTATTGTTTTCGCCCCACTGCTGCCATTAATCCCATATAAGGCAATTGTTGCCTTTTTTTATTGTCGCCCCTCTGCTGCCATTACTCACATATAAGGCAATTGTTGCCATTTTTTGTTTTCGCCCCACTGCTGCCATTAATCACATATAAGGCAATTGTTGCCATTTTTTGTTTTCGCCCCTCTGCTGCCATTAATCACATATAAGGCAATTGTTGCCATTTTTTGTTTTCGACCCACTGTTGCCATTAATCACATATAAGGCAATTGCTGCCATTTTTTGTTTTCGCCCCACTGCTGCCATTAATCACATATAAGGCAATTGTTGCCATTTTTTATTGTCGCCCTTCTGCTGCCATTAATCACATATAAGGCAATTGTTGCCATTTTTTGTTCTCGGCCCACTGCTGCCATTAATCACATATAAGGCAATTGTTGCCATTTTTTGTTTTCGCCCCTCTGCTGCCATTAATCGCATATAAGGCAATTGTTGCCATTTTTTGTTTTCGCCACACTGCTGCCATTAATCACATATATGGCAATTGCTTCCATTTTTTATTGTCGCCCCTCTGCTGCCATTAATCACATACAAGGCATTTGTTGCCATTTTTTGTTTTCGTCCCTCTGCCACCTTTAATCGCATATAAGGCAATAATTGCCATTTTTTGTTTTCGCCCCACTGCTGCCATTAATCACATATAAGGCAATTGTTTTCATTTTTTATTGTCGCCCCTCTGCTGCCATTAATCACATATAAGGCAATTGTTGCCATTTTTTGTTTTTGCCCCTCTGCTGCCATTAATCACATATAAGGCAATTGTTGCCTTTTTTTGTTGTCGCCACTCTGCTGCCATTAATCACATATAAGGCAATTGTTGCCATTTTTTGTTTTCGTCCCTCTGCTGCCATTAATCGCATGTAAGGCAATTGTTGCCATTTTTTGTTTTCGCCCCACTGCTGCCATTAATCACATATAAGGCAATTGTTGCCATTTTTTGTTTTCGTCCCTCATCTGCCATTAATCACATATAAGGCAGTTGTTGCCATTTGTTGTTTTCGCCCCAATGCTGCCATTAATCACATATAAGGCAATTGTTGCCATTTTGTATTGTCGCCCCTCTACTGCCATTATTCACATATAAGGCAATTGTTGCCATTTTTTATTGTCGCCCCTCTGCTGCCATTAATCACATATAAGGCAATTGTTGCCATTTTTTGTTTTCGCCCCTCTGCTGCCATTAATCACATATAAGGCAATAATTGCCATTTTTTGTTTTCGCCCCCACTGCTGCCATTAATGACATATAAGGCAATTGTTGCCAATTTTTATTGTCGCCCCTCTGCTGCCATTAATCACATATAAGGCAATTGTTGCCATTTTTTGTTTTCGTCCCTCTGCCACCGTTAATCGCATATAAGGCAATTGTTGCCATTTTTTGTTTTCGCCCCACTGCTGCTATTAACCACATTTAAGGCAATTATTGCCATTTTTTGTTTTCGTCCCACTTCTGCCATTAATCACATATAAGGCAATAATTGCCATTTTTTGTTTTCGCCCCACAGCTGCCATTAATCACATATAAGGCAATTGTTGCCATTTTTTGTTTTCGCCCCACAGCTGCCATTAATCACATATAAGGCAATTGCTGCCTGCCATTTTTGTTTTCGCCCCACCTGCCATTAATCACATATAAAGAATTGTTGCCATTTTTTGTCGCCTCCTGCTGCCATTAATCACATATAAGGCAATTGTTGCCATTTTTTTCGCCCCTCTGCTGCCATTAATCACATATAAGGCAATTGTTGCCATTTTTTGTTTTCGCCCCACTGCTGCCATTAATCACATATAAGGCAATTGTTGCCATTTATTATTGTCCGCCCCTCTGCCGCCATTAATCACATATAAGGCAATTGTTGCCATTTTTTATTGTCGCCCCTCTGCTGCCATTAATCACATATAAGGCAATTGTTGCCATTTTTTGTTTCGCCCCTCTGCTGCCATTAATCACATATAAGGCAATAATTGCCATTTTTTGTTTTCGCCCCACAGCTGCCATTAATCACATATAAGGCAATTGTTGCCATTTTTTATTGTCGCCCCTCTGCCGCCATTAATCACATATAAGGCAATTGTTGCCATTTTTTATTGTCGCCTCACTGCTGCCATTAATCACATATAAGGCAATTGTTGCCATTTTTTATTTTCGCCCCTCTGCTGCCATTAATCACATATAAGGCAATTGTTGCCATTTTTTGTTTTCGCCCTACTGCTGCCATTAATCACATATAAGGCAATTGCTGCCATTTTTTATTGTCGCCCCTCTGCTGCCATTAATCACTTATAAGGCAATTGTTGCCATTTTTTGTTTTCGCCCCTCTGCTGCCATTAATCATATATAAGGCAATTGTTGCCATTTTTTGTTTTCGCCCCTATACTGCCATTATTCCCATAGAAGGCAATTGTTGCCATTTTTTGTTTTCGCCCCACTGCTGCCATTATTCCCATAGAAGGCAATTCTTGCCATTTTTTGCTTTCGCCCCACTGCTGCCATTAACCACATTTAAGGCAATTGTTGCCATTTTTTATTTTCGTCCCTCTTCTGCCATTAATCACATATAAGGCAATAATTGCCATTTTTTGTTTTCGCCCCACTGCTGCCATTAATGACATATAAGGCAATTGTTGCCATTTTTTATTGTCGCCCCTATCCTGCCATTAATCACATATAAGGCAATTGTTGCCATTTTTTGTTTTCGCCTCACTGCTGCAATTAATCACATATAAGGCAATTGTTGCCATTTTTTGTTTTCGCCCCAATGCTGCCATTAATCACATACAAGGCAATTGTTGCCATTTTTTGTTTTCGCCCTACTGCTGCCATTAATCACATATAAGGCAATTGTTGCCATTTTTTATTGTCGCCCCTCTGCTGCCATTAATCACAAATAATTCAATTGTTGCCATTTTTTGTTTTCGCCCCACTGCTGCCATTAATCACATATAAGGCAATTGTTGCCATTTTTTGTTTTCGTCCCTCTGCTGCCGTTAATCGCATATAAGGCAATTGTTGCCATTTTTTGTCTTTTCGTCCTACTGATGCCATTAATCACATATAAGGCAATTGTTGCCATTTTTTGTTTTCGCCCCACTGCTGCCATTAATCACATATAAGGCAATTGTTGCCATTTTTTGTTTTCGTCCCTCTTCTGCCATTAATCACATATAAGGCAATTGTTGCCATTTTTTGTTTTCGACCCACTGCTGCCATTATTCACACATAAGGCAATTGTTGCCATTTTTTATTGTCGCCCCTCTGCTGCCATTAATCACATATAATGCAATTGTTGCCATTTTTTGTTTTTCCCCTCTGCTGCCATTAATCATATATAAGGCAATTGTTGCCTTTTTTTGTTTTCGCCACTCTGCTGCCATTAATCACATATAAGGCAATTGTTGCCATTTTTTGTTTTCGTCCCTCTGCTGCCGTTAATCGCATATAAGGCAATTGTTGCCATTTTTTGTTTTCGCCCCACTGCTGCCACTAATCACATATAAGGCAATTGTTGCCATTTATTGTTTTCGCCCCACTGCTACCATTAATCACATATAAGGCAATTGTTGCCATTTTTTATTGTCGCCCCTCTGCTGCCATTATTCACATATAAGGCAATTGTTGCCATTTTTTGTTTTCGTCCCTCTTCTGCCATTAATCACATATAAGGCAATAATTGCCATTTTTTGTTTTCGCCTCACTGCTGCCATTAATGACATATAAGGCAATTGTTGCCATTTTCTATGGTCGCCCCTATACTGCCATTAATCACATATAAGGCAATTGTTGCCATTTTTTGTTTTCGCTCCACTGCTGCCATTAATCACATATAAGGCAATTGCTGCCATTTTTTATTGTCGCCCCTCTGCTGCCATTAATCACTTATAAGGCAATTGTTGCCATTTTTTGTTTTCGCCCCTCTGCTGCCATTAATCATATATAAGGCAATTGTTGCCATTTTTTGTTTTCGCCCCTCTACTGCCATTATTCCTATAGAAGGCAATTGTTGCCATTTTTTGCTTTCGGCCCACTGCTGCCATTAATCACATATAAGGCAATTGTTTCCATTTTTTGTTTTCGTCCCTCTGCCACCGTTAATCGCATATAAGGCAATTGTTGCCATTTTTTGTTTTCGCCCCACTGCTGCCATTAACCACATTTAAGGCAATTGTTGCCATTTTTTGTTTTCGTCCCTCTTCTGCCATTAATCACATATAAGGCAATAATTGCCATTTTTTGTTTTCCCCCCACTGCTGCCATTAATGACATATAAGGCAATTGTTGCCATTTTTTATTGTCGCCCCTATCCTGCCATTAATCACATATAAGGCAATTGTTGCCATTTTGTTTTCGTCCCTCTGCTGCCGTTAATCGCATATAAGGTAATTTTTGCCATTTTTTGTTTTCGCCCCTCTGCTGCCATTAACCACATTTAAGGCAATTGTTGCCATTTTTTGTTTTCGTCCCTCTTCTGCCATTAATCACATATAAGGCAATTGTTGCCATTTTTTGTTTCGCCCCACTGCTGCCATTAATCACATATAAGGCAATTGTTGCCATTTTTTATTGTCGCCCTTCTGCTGCCATTATTCACATATAAGGCAATTGTTGCCATTTTTTATTGTCGACCTTCTGCTGCCATTAATCACATATAAGAAAATTGTTGCCATTTTTTGTTTTCGCCCCTCTGCTGCCATTAATCACATATAAGGCAATTGTTGCCATTTTTTGTTTTCGCCCCTCTGCTGCCATTATTCACATAGATGGCAATTGTTGCCATTTTTTGTTTTCGCCCCATTGCTGCCATTAATCACATATAAGGCAATTGTTGCCATTATTTGTTTTCGTCCCTCTGCCACCGTTAATCGTATATAAGGCAATTGTTGCCATTTATTGTTTTCGCCCCACTGCTGGCATTAACCACATTTAAGGCAATTGTTGCCATTTTTTGTTTTCGTCCCTCTTCTGCCATTAATCACATATATGGCAATAATTGCCATTTTTTATTGTCGCCCCTCTCCTGCCATTAATCACATATAAGGCAATTGTTGCCATTTTTGTTTTCGCCCCTCTGCTGCCATTAATCACATATAAAGGCAATTGTTGCCCATTTTTGTTTTCGCCCCCACTGCTGCCATTAATCACATATAAGGCAATTGTTGCCATTTTTCATT
>NW_024724862.1:0-6606 GCF_018991925.1 Homarus americanus
ATAATAAAAATCCGACCATATATGAAGGCTTATTGCAAATGGCGTCCTTGAAGGCTTCCTCTCCTGCCCCCCCCCCCTCAAAAAACCTGAATTACTCGCTTATTAACATCATTTCCTTTAATTACTATCAAAGGTCATCATTAAGGGATAATTACTCACCTCTTTTGACCTTGTTGGTGTCTCTAGATGACGTAATTCCTTTAAAAATCACCAAAAATCACAGAGTAAATAACACGACTTTTCCTTCGACCTTTCCAATTGTGTCTGAGATTATTGTTCGTATGTGTGATTTTGTCTCTGTCTTCGGCTGCAAATATAATTAATTATTTCTAATCCTTAGCCAAATTACTAATATTTTTTTATTAATTTATTTAATTATTATCAACATAATAAATTTTACTATTTCGTGTACAAGATGAATTAATTGTAATATTGATAAGGAATATATATTTTAAGTTAACTCTTTCGAACAAGTCATCTTAACACGAAGGTAAACTGACCAATGTTAGATAATATCCCGACTTTTCCCTAAAAAAAACACAAATAAGCAGAAATATACACAAATTAACACAAGTTAACACAATCAATTCCAAGACAATAATAATAATATAAATAAAGATATATTAGATTGATATAGCTATTTATATCGCGTAAAATAACACAAATAATACGATTTAAAATTTATGTACGTGGTATAATAATAACATAGTAGATTGCCTAATGTTTACAACTCATTTCATTAAGGGAAATATTTACTATATAATTTGTTTACTCTCTTATGGATGCCCAAAAAATAAACACTATATTATTTACTCATTATTATGGTTATTATCATCTTACTAAACACACATAAGTCAGCTCACTCAGTAAAGAAACAATAAGCTCGTAACCCTCTCGGGCCTCAGCCATCCCCCCCCCCCAACACAAATGTCGACCATATCTCATATTTTTGTCTATTTATCACCAATTAGACTCATTAGTGACATAATTATCCGCTATAAAACACACTGATATTACAGCGTTTTTAAATTAGTTTATTATAAACATTCAGCGACTGTGGAGACGTAGATACAGTAATTAACTTTATTTGACTTCAATCTTGGACACACACACACACACACGCACGCACACGCACGCAATACCTCTACAATGTCAGGTATCCTAGCAATTTGTCCCGTAGGATACTGCCTCAGGATACAGGAGTAAGGATGTGGGCGGTAGCTAGTTTATTGTGCAGCTCATATGCTTTCTGTGGGAGGTAGCTAGTTTATCGTGCACCCTATACTCATCCCCGCCATTGGCTACGCTTGTCCGAAAGAGTTAACTTAATATATATATTTCTTATTAATATAAAACAATTAACTAATCTTATATATGTTATAAATTTTATTATATTTATATTAATTAAATAAAATGAGTGAAAAATATTAGTAATTTGGCTAAGGATTAGAAATAATTAATTATATTAGCAGCCGAAGACAGAGACAAAATCACACATACGAACAATAATCTCAGACACACTTGGAAAGGTCGAAGGTAAAGTCGTGTTATTTACTCTGTGATTTTTGGTGATTTTTAAAGGAATTACGTGTCGTGAACTGTAAGGTCAAGGGTGAGTAATTGTCAGTAATGATGACCTTGATAATTAAAATGATGTTAATAATAATTCAGGTTTTTTTGAGGGAGAGGACGCAGTTTGCAATAAACATTCATATGTTCGGATTTTTTTTGTATTTTTTTTTATATTATTAATTAAAGCTACAATGGTGGGGATATAATAATAGTAATAATGTAGTGTGTGTGTAGATGATGATGATAATATAATATGATAGTATAATAATGATGATGATTGCAATGATGAATTGTGGGAGCGTGGGTATATGACGTGTAATAAGGTGAACTACTACTACTACTACCGTTCTGCTACCTGCTACTACTACTACCTACTACTGCTACTATTCTTCTACTACTATTCTACTACTACTACTAGTTCTTCTACTACTATCTACTACTACTACTACTACTACTACCGTTCTTCTGCTACTACTACTACTACTACTACTACTACTACTACTACTACTACTACTACATTGTCCAGCCTCCCCAATAGCCTTCATACCATTTGTTTCCTTAATATTAAATATCCTATACATAAGCTATCCTGTCTGTGTTAAATTAGTTGAGCCGCAGATCTGTAACATTCAGTGACTAGCCTCATAGTCAATATCTGCAGTTGTCGGAGTAGTGGCAGAAGCTCTCGTTCCCCTGAGGGCGGGGCAAAAGCCGACCGAAGGAGAGGACAGTCGACATCTCATCCAGGCTGTGACACTTCGACTTTGCTTCTGTTCCGGAGATCAACTCCGCGAGTCTGGCGTGAAGCATACTTGCGCCTGGCCCATCCACAGGGGTTGTGAACACTAAATGTGAAGCTGCCTTGATCAACATTTGAATTCTCTTAACGCTCCTTCGTGGTTTCTCGTTCGCTCCTCGCAGCATCGGAGCTGGGTTCTGTGACAAACGGCCGTGGGATCAAAATCCTGATGTGGAAAGCTGGCTGTCGCGCGTCCAAATCGCTCGAGCACTGAAGCGTCTACGGGCTTCGTTGGTGTTTGGGGGGTGTCCTGTGTTGGAAGATCTCGCCATCCAGTGGAAGGAGGGTCGGTTCTACCACCATGACGTCAGCAGATTTCCTTCAACATGCACTGCTGAGGATCACCATAATCGCGCCTCATGCATATAAGCCCCTTCTTGCACACCATGGTCATAAATCGCATAGGAAGAACCACACACACGCATTGGGAGGGCAAACTATCTACTGGCCAACCATTGCCTTGGAAACGGCTGTCGCTAAATTCTTGTTTTTGTTGAGTTCATTTGCCCATATCGGTAACGTAGTTAACCAGTTCGAGGAAGCGCGCCCACCTCCTGCGCTATAGCTGCTTTGTCAAATTCTGGGACCTGCAGCAATAGTTGCTGCAACATCATTGGCAGTGCTGCGATCTGTTGTAATGGGACCTGCGGATCTTATTTACTTCTGGTGTCCACTTCCTATATTGCATTCTGGGCATTCAGTGAGGGCGCACGTGAAACAGGAAGATTTTGATGTTCAGGGTGGCAATCTCCTCTCTGGATTAGTTAGTCATCCTCTGATGTGGTGGGAGAGTGCAAAGTGTTCTTTCTACTGAGGGTTAAGTCGTGGTGTTTCTTTCTAGTTTGAGATGAACTTGACACTGATTAGCTTCTTCAAAAGGTGGAGGGGTTGGATCTCTCTACTACTCTTTCTTTCTCGTTTCTCTACTACTACTACTACTACTGCTGCTACCACCGTTCTACTACTACTACTACTACTACTACTACTACTACTACCTACTACTACTACTACCACCGTTCTACTACTACTACTACTACTACTACTACTACTACTACTACCGCTTTTTTTTTTTTTTTTTTTTTAATAACATGGCCTCCCAGCCTCCCCAATAATACACACCTTCGCCACCATTTATTTGTAATATTAACTATCTAATACGCAAGCAACTATTATCCTATCTGTGTTAAATTAGATTTGAGCCGCAGATCGTCACGTCGGTGACTTCTTCATAGTCGATATCTGCAGCGGTTGTCGGAGTAGGGCAAGCTCTCGTTCGAGGCAGAGCAAAGCCGACCGAAGGAGACAGTCGACATCTCATCAGGCTGTGACATAACTACAGGCTGCTGCTTCTGTTCGGAGATCAGCTCGCGGTCTGGCGAAACATCTTGCGCTTGGTCCCATCAGCAGAGGTTGTGAACACTAGAGGAGTGAAGCTGCCTTGATCAGCATTTTGAATTCTCTCCCTTATGCCCTTCTCTTGTCTGTTCTCGTTCCTCCTGTGGTTGCAGCATCGAGGCTAGGTTATGGTGACAAGCGGCATGGGATCAAAACCTGATGATGTCGAGGCTACGCTGTCCGCGTCAGAATCACCTCGAGCGCACTGGCCAGCGTCCACACGGACTACGTTAAATGTTTGAAGTCCTGTGTTGGAGGATCTCGCCATCCAGTGGTGGAGGAGGTCAGTTCTACCATGACGTCAGCAGGTTTCCTTTAACGCGCGCATATTTGCTGTGAGATCCCTTACCTCTCGTGTGCCTCAGCATATGAAGCCCCCCTTCTTGCAAACCATGATCGCCATCACAGAATAACCACACACGCATTGGGAGGCCAATATCTCTACTGGCCAACGCAGCAAACAATGGCATCTAGCAAATTCTTTTGTGTTAAGGCTGAAACCATTTGCTGCCCTTATCGGTAACGTAGTTAACCAGTTCGAGCGCCCACCTCCTGCGCTATAGCTACGCGCATGGAATTTTCCTGGAACTGCAATGACCATTGCTGCAACATGTCATTTAGCAGTGCTGCCGATCTGTTATGTGGATCTACGGATCTTGTATGCCTTTGCTAGTGTCCACTTCCTGTGTGCATTTAGGCTATTATACTTGGTCAGTGAGAACTGCCCGTGAGCTTAAGTGAATTTTGAGTATTTAGAATCAAATCTCTCTGGATTAGTTAGTCCATCCTCCCAGTCTTGGTGGAGTGCAAGTGTTCTTTCTACTGGGGTTAAGTCGTGGTGTTTTCACTAGTTTTGGGAATGAACTTGACACTGATTGCTTCTTCAAAGGGTGGAGGAGGAATTCGGATCTCTCTCAGGGATTGATACATCAGAGTTGTAACGATGGCGAAACCATGTGTAGCAGATGCAAGGCCGCATGTGTGGCTCTGTGTTAGCAATCTCCGAATGGGCATGGTTTATAGCTCACTCGTTACGCACTGCATTGGGTCTTGAAATTCATGTGCCAATTACTCTTTTCTAGATGTCTTTGTGGCCGTCCTTAGATTATTTGGCCTCACTTTCCTTGAGGCCTCCTGGCGGTCATAATGATCTGGCTTCACGATGAGGAAGGATTTGTAGCGTTTGGGTGGCTACCTATTTGTGGACCTCCTTTGATGTTGCAAATTCCCCACCACTTTTTGATGTCCTCCACTTTGCTTTCCTGCTCCTGTGGCAGGTGTCACCAGCATATGCCTTGTTTGACCCCAGTTGTTTATACTTTATTTCTTGTTGGAGCACTGATGGGCCTATTGCATACATTGCCACCATTGCAGCAGGGGTCTCCTGTGTTGTTCCTCGGTCGACTGTAGGAGTGGTATCCTCGTAGAGAACCTTGTTGTTTACTCGTGAAATTCTGAAGGATTCCTATACAATTTTTCAACATCGCAAAGCTAGGACACTTAGTCTTGATGTTGTGCAGTGCGCCTTGCGATTCACAGTATGTTGAATTACGTTTGGGGAAGCATCCACACCAGGAGGGCAGCCTGCGATACGCTGCTCAAATATCAATCATGGCGTGAATGGCCGCCTCTCCCCACCAGCCTGAGTGGCCCAGCGCTGTAGGTTCCTGCTGCTGCTGACATCATCCACCTCCATTATCACTTTCCGATGATCCGCCTCAGCACTTCACCCTAGGTCTACATCCTGGTTTCTTTTCAGAGGAATAGGCAGCTGAGCCAGTGAGCCTGGAGGTGATGGCAGCAGGATACAAGCTTTCTTGCAAGAATTTGGCAATGGCAGTGCTGAGATCGCGCTGCTGGGGTTAAACTTGTTTGTGCTGAGGATGACTCTCCAACCGTTTGGCATCCAGACCTGGAAAGGACGGCTCCGCCTCGAGTCTTCATGCGCTTTTCCACACCATCTCTCCTGTTATTTTTTCTCCGAACAGGACAGCGTTTGGTGAGGTCCACAGCACCCTGGGCCTGATGCCTTCATCTTCGCTTGCAGGATGTTTCTCTTTAATAGTTTATGCTCGCTCTGTTTACTACTACACAACTACTACTACACATCTTCACTACTAGTACCTACTACTACTACTACTACTACTACAACTACCACACACATCTTCACTACTAGTACTACTACTACCACTACTACTACAACTACTACCACACACCTCTTCACTACTAGTACTACTACTGCACCTACTACTACTACTACTTAGCCTTTTGTGTGTCTCTGACAAAATAGATGTGGTATTATTGCCAGTATTTGAAGAGCTAGGGGGCGAGGAAGCGGTCCTGAGTGTAATCAGTCATGAAGAGAGTCATCTCCCGAATCACTTTTTGGTGGCCGCACACTTGGGTGGTTCAAATAGTTAGCGGCGACCACTTAACACTTTCTGAGTAGGTTTTGACCCATACGCCTGCATTTTCCATCGACATGCCTTTCCACCGAGGCGGCTGTCTCCTCATTCTCCTCCTGACACCTGCTACTGAGGAGCAGCATTTATTAGTACTACATTTCGAGTTGAGTAGACTCATGCTGTTTGGTTTTGGTTGGGTGGGATATCCTGTGGCACCTGTGTTGGCTCATGATGTGTGGGTTCCGAGATGGTTAGTTTTGCATTGTGTTGTTTGGGTTTGTGGTTTTTGGGTGCTGGGGCTCAGAAGATGTTGTGAGCATAGTGACCAGCACCTTGGCGACAGATATTTGCCTCCGACTTGTATTGGGCCCATAATGACGAAGAAACTAGATCTTATGCGTATGAGGCACAGAGTGTGACGGCCTGGCCTCGCCG
>NW_024724863.1:0-5000 GCF_018991925.1 Homarus americanus
CTCTGGGAAGTGACCACACTAGGATCACCTATCCTGGAAACCTACGGCACAGTGACTACCTACCATCTTCTTCAATACTCAGCCTTACTCGTCAGACACCTCAGCACCGCACTTGAGTATTTTATGTTACCTCCCACCTCCACTTGCTTCAGATTGTTTATGTTGTATAAATATATATATATACTGTTAAGCCAATGTTGCGTATGTTTAGGTTAAGTATGGTTAAGGGTAAATTATAGAAAGCTGAATATTTTGTTAAGGAATTTATGGTACTTTATTATACACAACAAAAACTCGCATCCTTTGTCTACCCTTTTATAGTCCGATTGTCTTTGTTTTTTATTGTTACCTGTTGGGATCTGGGTAGACGTATAACTATATTCCTAAATCCCCAACTCGTAACAATAATAGCCATTTACTACGATAATACTTTCCATACCTGTTTTGTTTCATTGTAATAGGTCTGGATTAATTTAACTTCTTCTGGTAGTCTGTTGTTGGGTAATGTTCTAAAATTAACTGAAATGAGGTGTGTTTGGTTATAGATGTTTTTATTGCTGAGTGCAGTCTGTTCATTTCTGAGTCTATATCTTCTGTTGTTTTCCCTTGTAGGTTAATCGAGTGGTGATTACTTAAGTCGTCTTTGAAGCTGTCCCAGTCTGTTTTACTCATTTTCAGTCTCTTTTTTATTGGTATCTGTATGGGGCTTGTTGACAGTGTTAGTATAATTGGCAGATGGTCACTGCCTGTATTATATGGTAATTGAAAAAGGCTTTGTTGTTGGTAAAAATTTTGTCTGGTGTCGATTGTGTATTGTGATTTCTCCAGGTTGGAAGGTTAGGACCCAGATGATTGATTTTCCCTAAATTTATTAATTGATTAAGGGCGTTTCCCACGACGTTATTATTTGTATTGTCAAAAATCCTATGTCTGGCGTTAAAGTCTCCTAAGATGTACATCGGATGACTATTGTTAGCCAATTTTAATAGGTCTTCTATAGGTAAGTAGTAGCAATAATTACGTCTCCTTGAGTTGTATTTATTTTTATTGCTAGAAATTCATCCTGGAAGTCATCAATTAGTTTAAATTTTAAGTTTCTTTTAACCGCTATCGCTACTCCGTCATTTTTCTCGCCCGATTTATTTCTTTGGTTTACATAATAGTTAAAGAGTTTTATGTTGTTGTTTTCTGTCTCACCGTGACTATTTATTAGTATAATGTCAGGGTCAATTTCGCGATATATATTACTTAGGTTAATTCTCTCGGTCTTCCAGTTTCTTACGTTGTGTTGTATTATTCTTAAAGTTCTTACTGTTTGTCTATTGTCCATTATTTCTTATACTTGGATTGTGGCAGTTGGAGTGGAGACCTATCATCCTGTTTCCCGCTTCTGACTCTTCTATACTCTGACGGGTCTACTATTTTAAAGTCTTTGGCCGTAATCTTTAGTTTGTCCGTAGTAATTAGTGACCAGACATAATCTTCACTTAGGGATTTTTCTTGATATGTCCTCTTGTATATCCCTCCTTCACAGTTTTTTACTATTGTCCCTCCTGTTGGTCTCGATGTTGGGATTCCATATTTTGTTGTAGTGATAACTTTTAATCCAATTTCTTCAGCAGATTCAGGTTGTATATTGTGATCAGTTTCCATCTTATCTTCTCTCCTCCTACTCCTTTGTCTGTCCTTTTGTTATTTCTATCTTCTCTTTGTCACTTCTAGTCATTTGTCTGGGATCTCTATCAGTCGCTTGTGTTCCTTGTGTATCAGCTGTTGCTCGGCCTTTGTTCTGCGTCTTGATGTAGTCTTTCTCTCAGTTCGCTTGCATATGTTGTCACAAAGTAGTTTTTTCGGATTGTGGATTCTCTGGAAATATATCATCTCTGTTGGGTTATTCGAATTTAAACATTTCCTTAATTCTCAACATAGCATGATCCGGGTGCAATGATATTGTGCAAATGTGCATGGATCATACTAATCGACCCACCTTATCATGTATTGGCTCCTTAGGTTTAATACTGTGGATTTGCAATTATGGAGCCTCTTGGGCCATCTTTTGCTATTTCGGCATTAATGTAAATATCCTTCTTGTCTTGTTCCTTTTTTCGCTGACTTCTTGTACTTTATCATGTGTTTTATTGGGCATGCCATTGCCCTAACGTCCTATGTCCTATGTATACATTCCCATTTCTCTTACAGTTGAGACAGCCAACATGTGTATTCTTACATTCAGTGTAGGTATGGTCGTCGCCTGCACAATCTGAGCAGTACTTTTTTTCTTTTTCCGGACAGTCTCTCGTTGTGTGTTCTTCATATTTGTAGCAGGAGAAGCAAGTTTGCAGACTGATGAATATCTCCTTCTTTATTTGATGTGGTGTGACTGACATGTTGAATATTAGAAAGCCCTGTTGTAAAACTTTCTCAGCCATTGACACTTCTTCAAACATGAGTATAGTCCTTTATCTTAATGACTTCTTCAATCTTCATCCACCTATTTTGGCGTTCCAGTTCTTCTTTCAGGTCTTCCTCCCGATCTCTTGATCGACTTGACGAACAAAAACTGATCTTTTTGCTTTTTGTTCTGGTGGCATGACAACAATAAGGCCTTCATTGTAAAGTATATCTCTTGCTTCTTTTGAAAGGATTTTATCTGAATCAAAGTCATCTTTACAGATTACTTTAAAACCTTCATTGGTGCTGAATATTCTAGTTAGTGGGACTTGCAGTTTGTTTGTGATGATTTCTACTTTCCTTCAATAGAGTGTCCCATATCTCTATGTTTTATTCTAATGCTTGTAGTCATCTTCCTTGATTACAGCCCAATCCTACCTATAACACAGGGCTCCTGCCTGGGAGCAGTGACCCCGCCACCCCCCCCCCTCTTGGACGGGCGTCGGGCTCGAAGGGTTCTGCGCCCAGGTTACCTGTGACTATAGTTATGTCTAAAAAGTTGCCACCTACCGGTGACCCCCGGACAAGGGGTGCCCTGCACTATCACAGGTTCCCTTGCCGGATCGACCGTATCGCGAAGTTCCTGCCTCCCGTTCAAAGAACGGAGTGCATGAGGGGATGAAAAAGGAAAGAAGAGGACTTAGAGAGTAGAAACAGCCTACCTACCACGCCACGTTCGGTCAGCCAATCAGAGCACCGCAGTAAACGTGCATATCACGCCACCGTGGGGCACCACTGATTGGCCAATCCAGGACGAGACGCATCGGTAGTCAAAATTTGGTGAAATAAATATTTGTTTTTTTCCAAAGTTGGAATTTCCGCATAATCTGTGATGGTAATTACACCGTCACTATGTTGAGTAACAATCACTAGGATTGAGTGTCTTATCACAACAAAGTTGCAGACTCAAACATGCAGCAAAAAGAATCAGGTCTTCGCAGTCCGTGTCTATTTTACTTAGGCTAGCATACCTAAGTTAAAGCAAACTCCCTTGCCAATACAAGAAGGAAGAGGATTTCTTATATCTAATAAACAATTCATCATGACCAAATACAGTATCTAACACAGGGGGGGCGCAGCCCCGGTTAGCAACCAACCATTTGATTGCATTATCTCTGAGAATAGTTAGCAATTATCCATTTGATTGCATTATCCCAGGTTAAGGGGGGCTGTGGTCCATATCACCAGATTTATTAAAAACCAGGTTAGCTAGAAAAAGACTTTAGGCACTAGATAGTTTGGTGGCTGCTTTTTATTATAGCTTTTGTTTAGACTTATTATTAGGCTGCTTGGATTATTTCTTTGTCTCTTATTGACTAACCTCTATAAAATTGAGGACACCAATAGACTTTGTACTAAGGTTAGTTAAACAGACACTTTTGTTGTAATGGAGGATTTCGCCATCGGGGAGCGACGAAACCTCCGGCGAAAGTAGTGAAGTTAGGCCCGGTAGTGGTTGGTTAGTTGCCTGTATTATTATTATTATATAAAATTTAAGGTCCCCGTTAGACTTTACCAACGGTCAGGCTAAACAGTTTAGGCTGCTTGGATTATTTCCTTGTCTCTTATTGACTTCGGGTGGCTAACCTCTATAAAATTGAGGACACCAATAGACTTTGTACTAAGGTTAGGTTAAACAGACACTTTTGCTGTAATGGAGGATTTCGCCATCGGGGAGCGTGACGAAACCTCCGGCGAAAGTAGTGGTTAGGTAGTTGCCTGTATTATTATTATTATATAAAATTTAAGGTCCCCCGTTAGACTTTACTACGGTCAGGCTAAACAGTTTAGGCTGCTTGGATTATTTCTTTGTCTCTTATTGACTTCGAATTTGGTATTTAACCTCTATAAAATTGAGGGACACCAATAGACTTTGTACTAAGGTTAGGTGAAACGATTGCTTTGCTTGTAATGGAGGATTTCATGTCGAGGGGCGTAATGAGCCTCCGGCGAAAGTAGTGGTTAGGTTAGGCGGCCCAGTAGTGGTTGGTTAGTTGCCTGTATTATTATTATTATATAAAATTTAAGGTCCCCCGTTAGACTTTACCACGGTCAGGCTAAACAGTTTAGGCTGCTTGGATTATTTCCTTGTCTCTTATTGACTTCGGGTGGCTAACCTCTATAAAATTGAGGACACCAATAGACTTTGTACTAAGGTTAGGTTAAACAGACACTTTTGCTGTAATGGAGGATTTCGCCATCGGGGAGCGTGACGAAACCTCCGGCGAAAGTAGTGGTTAGGTTAGGCGGCCCAGTAGTGGTTGGTTAGTTGCCTGTATTATTATTATTCTATAAAATTTAAGGTCCCCCGTTAGAATTTACCACGGTCAGGCTAGATAGTGGTGGCTGCTTGGATTATTTCTTTGTCTCTTATTGACTTCGGGTGGCTAACCTCTATAAAATTGAGGACACCAATAGACTTTGTACTAAGGTTAGGTTAAACAGACACTTTTGCTGTAATGGAGGATTTCGCCATCGGGGAGCGTGACGAAACCTCCGGCGAAAGTAGTGGTGGTGGCTGCCTGTATATCTCTATAAAATTTAGGCCG
>NW_024724864.1:0-42598 GCF_018991925.1 Homarus americanus
TCAGTATACTTCGTTCAGTTACGTATTGCTGGAGTGTGAGGGCGGGCACTGTTTCAGTGCAATAGAGCAGGGGTGAGGCCAGGCACCCCTACACTACTGTGAACCGGGGTGGCAAGGCCAGGCTCCCCTTCACATGACCCGGGGGTGTGAGGGCCGGGCACCCACGTTCACATGACACCGGGGTGTGAGGGCCGGGCGCCCCTTCAGCACCGCGGCTCAGGGGTGTGAGGGGCGGGCACCCCATCAGTGCCCTGAACCGGTTTGTGAGACCGGGCACCCCATCAGTGATGACATATTGGGCTGTGACGGGCAGGCAGACCTTCAGTGATATAACCGGGGTGTGAGGGCCGGGCACCCTCCTGCGGGGTGTGAGGCGGGCACCCCCAGTGCACCAAACAGGGGTGTGAGGGCCCAGCACCCCTTCACATGACGCAGGGGTGTGATGAGATTGAGCACCCTTCAGTGCCATGACTCAGGCGTGAGGGCCGAGGTACCCCTAAAGCACCATGACCCGGGTTTGGGAGCAGCTCGATTTCAGTGCCATAGATCGAGGTGTGAGGGAGCCAGGCACCCTTTCAGTGCAATGAACCGGGGTGTGAGGGCCAGGCACCCTTCACACTGACCCTTGGTGTAAGAGCAGGCACCTTCAGTGCCTGACCGCAGTGTGAGGGCCGGGCACCCTTTCAGTGCCATGATAGGGTGTGAGGCAGGCACCACTTCAACACAATGACCCAGGGGTGTGAGGGCCGGGCACCCCCCAGCACCATTGCCCGGGAGTGAGGGCCGGACATAATTCAGTGACATGAGCCGGGGTGTGACGGCCGGTCTCCCACTCAGTGACATGACCCAGGGGTGTAGAGGCTTGGCACCCTTCAATGACATGACCCAGGGGTGTGAGGCCAGGCACCCTTTCCAGTGACATAACGAAGTGTGAGCCAGAGCACCCCTCCAACCATGACCCGGGGTGTTGGGGCTTGGCTCGATTTCAGTGCCATGAATCAGGTGTAAAGGCAGCCAATTCATTGCCATAAATCCAGGGGTGTGAGGCCAGAGCACCCCATCAGTGTCATGAACCGGGATGTAAGGGCCAGGCACCCCTTCCAGTGCCATGAATCAGGGTATGAGGCCAGGCACCCCTTCAGCACCACTGACCACGGTGTTGGGGCTGGCTCGATTTCCAGTGCCATGAATCCAGGGGTGAAGGCCTGGATCGATTTCAGTGCCATGAATCGAGGTGTGAGGGCCGAACACCCATCAGCACCATGACCCGGTGTGAGCGCCAGGGACCCCTCAGCACCATGGCCCAGGGTGAGGGCCAGACACCCATTCAGTGACAAGACCCAGGCTTTGACAGAACAGCAGACCTTCAGTGACATGACAGGGTGTAAGGCCGGGCACCCTAAAGTGCCATGAACAGTTAGCCCAGTGCAGAGCACCCCTTAAGTGCCATGAAACCAGGTGTGAGGCCAGGTCACTCCTTCAGTGACATAACCCAGGTGTGAGGCCAGGCACCCCTTTAGGGACCATGACCCAGGGCGCAGGGCCGGGCACCCCAGTGCCACGAACCGGGATGAGGGCCGGGCACCCCTTAGTGAGCCCAGGGTGTGAGGGCCAGGGCACCTCAGCACCATGCCCCCCAGGGTGTGAGAGGCCAGGCACCCTCACATGACCCAGGGTGTGAGGGCCGCACCCTGCATGACCCAGGGGTGTGAGGGCCAGGCACCCTTCCTGACCCAGGGTGTGAGGGCCAGAGCACCCCTGCAGCACCATGACTCGGGGTGTAGTGCAGGCACCCACATCAACCCATGACCCAGGGTGTGAGGGCCGGGCTCCCCTTCAGTGCCAGACCCGGGGAGTGAGGCCCGGGCACCCACTCAGTGACATAAACAGGGGTGAAGGGCCAGGCACAAGAACCATGAAACAGGGTGTGAGTGCCAGGCACCACATACAGTGCTTTGATCCAGGGTGAGGTCAGGCACCCCTTCACATGACCAGGGTGTCAAGGGTCAGGCACCCTTCCAGCAAAATGACCCGGGGTGAGGCCAGGCACCCTTAAATGCCATGAAACAGGTTCTGAGGGCAGGCCTCTACAGTGTTATGAACCCAACCGGTGTGAGGGCCAAATGCACCCCATACATGACCTGGGTGTAGGGCCAGGCACCTTCAGTGCCCCTGACCCGGGGTGGGCCAGGCATCCTTTCAGTGCCATGAATCAGGGTGTGAGGGCCAGGCACCCCTTTGCACAATGACCCGGGGAGTGAAGGTGGGGCACCCCCCCCAGCAACATACCTAGGTATGAGGGCCAGCCACCAATTCAGTGACATGACCCAGGGTGTGACGGCTGGTCTCCCTTCAGTGACATGACCCAGGGGAGTGAGGCTGGGCACCCCTTCAGTGACATGACCAGGGGTGTGAGGGCCAGGCACCCTTTCAGTGACATGTCCGGCGTGTGAGGGCCAGGCACCCCTCGAATCATGGCCAGTGTGAGGGCCAGGCACCTTTCAGTACTGACTTGGGGTATGAGGGTCAGGCACCCCTTCAGTGTCATGAACCGGGAGTGAGGGCCGGGCACTCTCAGTGCCATGAAACAGGGTGTGAGGGCCAGGCACCTTCAGTGTCATGAACCGGGGAGTGTGAGGGCTGGGCACCCTTTCAGTGCCATGAAACAGGGTGAGGTGGGCTTACAGTGCCATGAATCAGGGTGTGAGTGCAGGCACCCCTTCAGCACCATGAGCCGGTGTGTTGGGCTTGGGTGGTGCCATGAATCAGGGTGAGGGCATGCCGATTTCCAGCCCCATGAATCGGGACATAAGGCCAGGCACCCCATCCTTCCATGACCCGGGGTGTGAGACACCCCTCCAGCACACCATGACCAGGGTGTGAGGCCGGACACCCATTAGTAACAAGACCCGGGCTGCTGACAGACAGGCAGGCCTTCAATGACATAACCCCAGGGTTGCAGGGCCCAGGAACCCCTTAAAGTGCCATGAGCAGGGTGTGAGTGCGGGCACCCCTTATGTCTCATGAAGCAGGGTGTGAGGGCCAGTCACCCCTTCAGTGCCATGACAGGGGTGTGAGGCAGACCTATAAGTGACATAACCGGGGTGTGAGGGCGGGCACCCTCCAGCACCATGCCCAGGGTGGAGGGCCAGGCACCCCTACTACACCAAACAGGGGGTGAGGGCCAGGCACCCCCTCACATGACCCAGGGGTGTGATGGCCAGGCACCCTTCACTGCCAAAACAGGGTGTGAGGCACAGAGCACCCCTTCAGCACTGACCGCAGGGGTGTGAAGGCCGGGCACCCTACACTGCTGTGAACCGGGGTGTGAGCTAGGCTCCTTCACATGACCCAGGGTGTGAGGCCGGGCACCTTCATAACCTGCAGGGGTGTGAGCCAGAGCACCTTAAGCACCATGACTCGGGGTGTGGTGGGCACCCCATCAGTGCCTGAACCGGTTTGTGAGGGCAGGCACCCCCACATGACATGACCCAGGCGTGACAGGCAGGCACCCCTTCAGTGACCCCGGGGGTGAGAGGCAGGCACACTCAGCACCATGCCCAGGGGTCAGGCCAGGCACCTCAGCAAACAGGGGAGTGAGGCCCGCTAGCAAGGTGTGAGGTCAGGCACCTTCATGACATGAACCCAGGCGTGAAGCCGGTCACCCCTAATCACCATGACCGGGATTTAGGGGCTTAGCACCACTTCAGTGACATGAACCTGAGATTGTGAGGCCAGGCACACCTTCAGTGCATCCAGGAGTGTGAGCCAGAAACACCCTCAATGACATGACCCAGGGTGTGAGGCCGAGCACCGCACATCCCACACATGACACGAAGTGTGAGGGCAGGGCACCCATACAGCGTTATGAACCGAGGTGTGAGGCCGGGCACCCCTTCCTGGGCAGCCCAGGTGTAGGGCGGGCACCCCTTCAGTGCCCCTGACCCGCGGTGTGAGGCCAGGCACTTCAGTATGAATCAGGGTGTGAGGCCAGGCACCACTTCAGCACTGTGGCCGGGTGTGAGGCGGGCACCCTCAACACCATGGCCGGGGTTGAGGGCGGACACCAATTCAGTGACATGGCCAGGTGTGACGGCCGGTCTCCCATTCAGTGACATGACCAGGTGTGAGGCTGGGCACCTTCATTGACATGACCCGGGGTGTGAGGGCCAGGCACCCTTTCAGTGACATATCCCGAGAAGTGGAGGGCCAGGCACCCCTCCAGCACCATGACTCAGGGTGTTGGGGCTTGGCTCGATTTCAGTGCCATGAATCAGGGTGTGAAGGCCTGGCTCGATTTCAGTGCCATGAATCAGGGTGTGAGGCCCGACACCCCATCAGTGTCATGAACCGGGGTGTAAGGGCCAGGCACCTCCAATCATGAATCGGTATGAGGGCCAGGCACCCCTTCAACTCATGACAAGGAGTGTTGGGGCTTGCTCGATTTCAGTGCCATGAATCAGGTGTGAAGGCCTGGATCGATTTCAGTGCCATGAATCAGGGTGTGAGCCGAGCACCCATAGCCTCATGACCCGGGGTGTGAGGGCCAGGGACCTCTCCAGCACCATGGCCCAGGGTGTAGCAGGGCCGGACATTCAGTGACAAGACCGGGCTTTGACGAACAAGCAGACCTTCAGTGACATGACCCGGGGTGAAGGGCCAGGCACTAAGTGCCATGAAACGGGGTGTGGTGCCGCACCCTTAAGTGCCATAAAACCGGGTGTGAGGCCGGTCACTCCTTCAGTGACATGACGGGGTGTGAGGGCCGGGCACCTTCAGGACATGACCCAGGCGCAGGAGCCGGGCACCTTCAGTGCCACAGCCAGGATGTGAGGCCGGGCACCCCGCCGTGACATGACCCAGGGTGTGAGGCCGGGCACCCCTCCAGCACCATGCCCCAGGGTGTGAGGGCCAGGCACCCCTTCATGACCCAGGGTGTGAGGCAGGCACCCCTTCACAAGACCCCGGGGTGTGAGGCCAGGCACCCCTGCAGCACCATGACTCAGGGTGTGAGTGCCAAGCACCCCATCAGTGCCATGACCCGGGGTGTGAGGCCGGGCTCCCTTCAGTGCCATGACCCGGGAGTGAGGCCCAGGCACCCTTTCAGTGAGCATGAACAGGGGTGAGAGGGCCCACAGGCACCTTAAGTGCCATGAAACAGCAGGTGTGAGTGCAGGTACCCCTTCAGCACCATGGTCAAGGGTGTGAGCGGACACCCATTCAGACATAACCCAGGGGTGTGACGGCAAAACCCTTCAGTGACATGACCGGGTGTGAGGCCAGGCACCCCCCAGGCACCATACCCCCAGGGTGAAGGGCCGGGCACCCCTTCAGTGCCCATCGACCTGGATGTGAGGGCCGGTCACTCCTACAGTGACAGAACCGGTTTCATGAGGGCCAGGCACCCCATCAGTGACATGACCCGTGGTGTGAGGGCGGACCCCTCAGCACCATGACCGTAGTGTGAGGCAGGCACCCATTCAGTGCCATGAACAGGGGTGTGAGGCCAGGGACCCCTCAGCACCATGACCTTTAGTGTGAGGCCGGGCACCCCTTCAGTGCCATGAACAAGGATGTGAGGGCCAGGCACCCCTTCAGTGCCAGAACCGGGGTGTGAGGCCCTGCACCTTCATTGACATGACCCGTGGTGTGAGGCCAGGCACCCCTTTAGTGGTATGACCCAGGGGTGTGAGGCGGGGACCCTCCAGCACCAAGACCCAGGTGTGAGGGCCAGGGCACCTCAGCACCAGCTCAGGGGTGTGAGGCCACCCACATCAGTGACATGAACCAGGGGTGAGGCCAGGCACCCCAAAGTGCCATGAAGGTGTGATTGCCCAGGCACCTATACAGTGCTGAACGGGGTGTGGGCCAGGCACCTTCATGACCCGGGGTGTCAGGTCGGGCACCCCTCAGCACCATGACCCTGGGTGTGAGGGCCAGCACCCTTTAGTGCCATGAAACAGGGTGTGAGGGCCAGAGCACCCTACAGTGCTGCGAACCGGGGTGTGAGGCCGGGCACCCGTTCACATGACCCGGTGTGTGATGGTCAGGCACCCTCAGTGCTATGATTCGGGGTTTGAGGGCTGGGCACCACTTCAGCACCAAGACTCTGTGTTGGGGCTTGGGTCGGTCCAGTGCCTAGAATCCAGGTTGTGAGGCCGTGCACCCTCAGTGACATGACCCAGGGGTGTGAGGCCAGGCAACCTTACAGCGAACCGGGGTGTGAGGCCAGGCACCTTCACATGGCAGGTGTGAGTCAGGCACCTTCAGTGCATGATCCAGGGTTGAGGCCAGGCACCCCTTAGCACCATGACCCAGTGTGTTAGGGCTTGGGTCGATTCAGTGCCATGAATCACGGGTGTGAGGCCTGGCTCGATTTCAGTGCCATGAATCAGGGGTGTAGGGCCAGGCACCCCATCAGCACCATGACCCGAGCTGAGGGCGGGCACCCCTCCAGCACCAGCCCGGGGTGTGAGGCCGGACACCCATTCAGTGACCAAGACCCGGGCTATGACGAACAGGCAGACCTTCAAGGATAGCCAGGGGTGTAGGGCCGGGCACCCTCCAGCACCATGCCCAGGGGTGTGAGGGCCAGGCCCTCCAGCACCATGCCCCAGGGGTGTGAGGGCCAGGCACCTTCAGTGACATGAACAGGGTGTGAGGGCCAGGCACCTCAAGTGACATGAGGCGGAGTGTGAGTGCCGGGCACCCTCCAGCACCATGACCCCAGGTGTGAGGCAGACACCCATTCAGTGACATGACCCAGTGTGAGTGCAAGAACCCCTTCAGTGACATGATAGCCAGTGTGAGGGCCGGTCACCTTCAGTGCCATGGAACTGGGGTGAGGCCGATCCCCCTTCAATGACATGACCCGGGGTTGAACAGGCACCCCTTCAGTGCCATGAACCGGGTTGAGGGCCGGGCACCTTAAGTGCCATGAAAAAGGTGTGATTGCAGGCACCCCTTACAGTGCTTTGAACAGGGTGTGAGGGCCAGGCACCCCTTCACATGACCCAGGGGTGTCAGGGTCGGGCACCCTCAGCACCATGACCCTGGGTGTGAGGGCCGAGGCACCCTTTCAGGTGCCATGAAACAGGGTGTGAGGCCCAGGCACCTACAGTGCTGCAGACCGGGGTGTGAGGGCCGGGCACCGTTCATGACGCGGTGTGTGATGGCCAGGCACCCCTTGTGCTGCCATGATTCCAGGGTTTGAGGGCTGGGCACCCCTTCACACCATGACTCTGTGTTGGGGCGGGTCGATTTCAGCTGAATCAGTGTGAGGCCTGGCCGATTTCAGTGCCATAAATCAGGGGTGTAAGGGCCGGGCACCCCATCAGCACCATGACCCAGGGGCGTGAGGGCCGGGCACCCCTCCCACCATGGCCCAGGGGTGTGAGGCCGGACACCCATTCAGTGACAAGCGGGCTGTGACAAGCGGGCAGACCTTCAGGGGATATAACCAGGGGTGTGAGGCCGGGCACCCTCCAGCACCATGCAGGGGTGTGAGGGCCAGGCACCCCTTCAGTGCCATGAACCTGGGTGTGGGGCCAGGCACCCCTTAAGTGCCATGAAGCGGGGTGTGAGTGCGGACACCCCTTCAGCACCATGGCCGGGGTGTGAGGCGGACACCCATTCAGTGACTATGACCCAGGGGTGTGACTGCCAGGACCCTTCAGTGACATGACCCGGAGTGTGAGGCCGGTCCCTTCAGTGCCATGGAACTGGGAGTGAGGCCGATCACTCCTTCAGTGACATGACCACGGGGTTTGAGGGCCAGGCACCCCTTCAGTGCATGAACAGGTGTGAGGGCCGGGCTCTTCAGTGCCATGAACCGGGGTGTGAGGGCCAGGCACCTTAGCACCCATGACCCGGTGTGTTGGGGCTTGGGTCGATTTCAGTGCCATGAATCTGGGTGTGAGGGCCTGGCTCGATTTCAGTGCCATGAATCAGGGTGTAGGGCCCGGGCACCCCATCAGCACCTATGACCCGGGGTGTGAGGCCGGGCACCCCTCAGCACCATGCAGGGGTGTGAGGCCAGGCACCCTTCAGTGCCATGGACCTGGGTGTGAGGGCCGGTCACTCCTTCAGTGACATGACAGTTTGTGAGGGCAGGGCACCCCATCAGTGACATGACTCGGGGTGTGACTGCAGGAACCCCTTCAGTGACATGACCCAGGGTGTGAGGGCCGGTCACCCCTTCAGTGCCATGGAACTGGGTGTGAGGGCCAGTCACTCCTTCAGTGACATGACCCGGGGTTTGAGGCCAGGCACCCCTTCAGTGCCATGAACAGGGGTGTGAGGCCAGGCTCCCCTTCAGTGCCATGAACGGGGTGTGAGGCGGGCACCCTTTCAGTGCAATGAAACAGGGTGTGAAGGCCAGGCACCCCTACACTGCTGTGAACCAGGGGTGTGAGGCCGGGCTCCCCTTCACATGACCAGGGTGTGAGGCCGGGCACCCGTTCACATGACACCGGGGTGTGAGGGCCGGGCACCCTTCAGCACCATGACTCCGGGGTGTGAGGGCGGGCACCCCATCAGTGCCCTGAACCGGTTTGTGAGGCCGGGCACCCCATCAGTGACATGACCGGGCTGTGACAGACAGGCAGACCTTCAGTGATATAACCCGGGGTGAGGGCCGACCTGTGCACCAAACAGGGTGAGGGGCCTTCATGACAGGGGTGTGATGTCGGGCACCTTCAGTGCCATAGTCAGGCGTGAGGCAGGCACCCCTCCAGCACCATGCCCCAAGGTGTGAGGGCCGGGCACCTTCACATGACCCGGGGTATGAGGGCCGGGCACCCCTTCCATGACCAGGGTGTGAGGGCCGGGCACCCCTGCAGCACCATGACTCAGGGTGTGATGCAAGCACCCCATCAGTGCATGACCCGGGGTGTGAGGGCCAGGCTCCCCTTCAGTGCCATGACCCGGGGGTGAGGCCGGGCACCCTTTCAGTGACACGAGACAGGGGTGAGGGCCGGGCACCCCTTAGTGCATGCAGGGTGTGAGTGCCGGGTACCCCTTCAGTGCCATGGACCTGGATGTGAGGCCAGTCACTCCTTCGTGACATGAACCGGTTTGTGGTGCCTTCAGTGACATGACCCGTGGTGTGAGCCAGTCACCTTAAGTGACATGGCCCGGGGTGTGAGAGGGGACCCCTCCAGCACCATGACCCGGAGTGTGAGGGCCGGGCACCCCTTCAGCACCTGACTCGGGGTGTGAGGCGGGCACCCCATCAGTGACATGAACCGGGGTGAGAGGGCCAGGCACCCCGTGCCATGAAATGGGGTGTGATTGCCGGGCACCCATACAGTGCTTGAACGAGGTGTGAGGGCCAGGCACCTTCACATGACCCAGGGTGTCAGGGTCAGGGCACCCTCCAGCACCAGACCCTGGGTGTGAGGGCCGGGCACCCTTTCAGTGCCATGAAACAGGGTGTGAGGCCAGGCACTAGTGCTGCAAACCGGGGTGTGAGGGCCGGGCACCCCGTTCATGACGTGGTGTGTGATGGTCGGGCACCTTCAGTGCTATGATTCGGGGTTTGAGGGCTGGGCACCTTCAGCGTGATGACTCTGTGTGTTGGGGCTTGGTCGATTTCAAGTGCCCTGAATCAGGTTGTGAGACCGTGCACCTCCAGTGACATGCCCCGGGTGTTGGGGCCGAGCAACCCACAGTACTGCGAACCGGGGTGTGAGGGCCAGGCACCCTTCACTGCGATGACTGTGATGGTCAGGCACCCCTTCAGTGCTATGATTCGGGGTTTGAGGGCTGGGCACCCCTTCAGCACCATGACTCTGTGTGTTGGGGCTTAGGTCGATTTCAGTGCCATGAATCAGGGTGTGAGGCCTGGCTCGATTTCAGTGCCTAAATCAGGGGTGCTGAGGAGCCCACTCATCTTCCATGACCCAGGAGCGTGAGGCGGGCACCCTCCAGCACCATGGCCCGGGGTGTGAGGCCGGACACCCATTCAGTGACAAGACCCAGGCTGTGACGAACGGGCAGACCTTCAGGGATATAACCCGGGGTGTGAGGCCGGGCCCTCCCAGCACCATGCCCGGGTGTGAGGGCCAGGCACCCCTTCATTGCCATGAACCTGGGTGTGAGGGCCAGGCACCCTTAAGTGCCATGAAGCCCAGGTGTGAGTGCGGACACCCCTTCAGCACCATGGCCCCGGGGTGTGAGGGCCGGACACCCATTCCAGTGACATGACCAGGGGTGGGCACTGCCGAACCCCTTCAGTGACGTCAGCCGGAGTGTGAGCCGAGTCACCTTCAGTGCCATGGAACTGGGGAGTGAGCGTCCCATCATCCAGTGACATGACCCGGGGTTTGAGGCCGGGCACCCCTTCAGTGCCATGAACCGGGTGAGGCCAGGCACCCCTTAAGTGCCATGAAAAGGGGTGTGATTGACGGCACCCATACAGTGCTTTGAACGAGGGTGTGAGGGCCGGGCACCCCTTCACATGACCCAGGGTGTCAGGGTCGGGCACCCCTCCTCACCTGACCCTGGGTGTGAGGCCGGGCACCTTTCAGTGCCATGAAACAGGTGTGAGGGCCAGGCACCCCAGTGCTGCGAACAGTGTGAGGGCCGGGCACCCGTTCATGACGCGGTGTGGTGGTCAGGCACCCCTTCAGTGCCATGATTCGGGGTTGAGGGCTGGGCCCCCTTCAGCCATGGACACTCTGTGTGTTGGGGCTTGGGTCGATTTCAGTGCCATGAATCCAGGGTGTGAGGGCCTGGCTCGATTTCAGTGCCATAAATCAGGGGTGTAGGGCCGGGCACCCCATCAGCACCATGACCCTGGGCGGGGCCGGGCACCCTCCAGCACCATGGCCCGGGGTGTGAGGGCCGGACACCCATTCAGTAACAAGACGGGCTGTGACGAACGGGCAGACCTTCAGGGATATAACCTGGGTGTGAGGGCCCAAACCTCAACACCATACCCCGGGGGTGAGGGCCGGGCACCTTCAGTGCCGCCAGACCTGGGGTGAGGGCCGGGCACCCCTTCAGTGCCATGAATCGAGGCGTGAGTGCGGGCACCCCTCCAGCACCATGCCCCAGGGTGTGAGGCCGGGCACCCCTTCACATGACAGGGTGTGAGGGCCGGGCACCTTCACATGACCCGGGGTGTGAGCTGGGCACCCTCACATGACCCGGGGTGTGGGCCGGGCACCCCTGCAGCACCATGACTCAGGGTGTGAGTGCAAGCACCCCATCAGTGCCATGACCGGGTGTGAGGGGCCGGGCTCCCTTCAGTGCCATGACCCGGGAAGTGAGGCCCAGGCACCCTTTTCAGTGACATGAACAGGGGTGAGGGGCCGGGCACCCCTTAAGTGCCATGAAACGGGGTGTGAGTGCGGGTACCCCTTCAGCACCATAGTCCGGGGTGTGAGCGGACACCCATTCAGTGACATAACCCGGGTGTGACTGCAGGAACCCCTTCAGTGACCATGACCGGAGTGAGGGCCGGTCACCCCTTCAGTGCCATGGAACTGGGGTGAGGCCGATCACTCCTTCAGTGACATGACCCGGGGTTTGGGCCAGGCACCCCTTCAGTGCCATGAACAGGGGTGTGAGGCCGGGCTCCTCTTCAGTGCCATGAACCGGGGTGTGAGGGCCGGGCACCCCTTCAGCACCCTGACCCGGTGTGTTGGGCCTTGGGTCGATTTCAGTGCCATGAATGGGTGTGAGGGCCTGGCTCGATTTCAGTGCCATGAATCAGGGTGTAAGGCCGGGCACCCCATCCACCATGACCCGGAGTGTGAGGGCCGGGCACCCCTCAGCACCATGCCCCAGGGTGTGAGGCCGGGCACCCCTTCAGTGCCATGGACCTGGGTGTGAGGGCCGGTCACTCCTTCAGTGACATGAACCGGTTTGTGAGGGCAGGGCACCCCATCAGTGACATGACTCGGGGTGTGACTGCCAGGAACCTTCAGTGACATGACCCAGGGGTGTGAGGGCCGGTCACCCTTCCAGTGCCATGGAACTGGGTGTGAGGCAGTCACTCCTTCAGTGACATAACCCAGGGGTTTGAGGGCAGGCACCTTCAGTGCCATGAACAGGGGTGTGAGGCCGGGCTCCCCTTCAGTGCCATGAACCGGGGTGTGAGGGCCGGGCACCCTTTCAGTGCAATGAAGCAGGGTGAAGGCCAGGCACCCCTACACTGCTGAACCGGGTGTGAGAGCCAGGCTCCCTTCCACATGACCTGGGTGTGAGGCCGGGCACCCGTTCACATGACACCGGGGTGTGAGGGCCAGGCACCCCTTCAGCACTGACTCGGGGTGTGAGGCGGGCACCCCATCAGTCCTGGAACCGTTTGTGAGGCCGGGCACCCCATCAGTGACATGACCCGGGCTGTGACGAACGGGCAGACCTTCAGTGATATACCCGGGGTGTGAGCCGGGCACCCTCCAGCACCATGCCCCGGGGTGTGAGGGCAGGCACCCCTACAGTGCACCAAACAGGGTGTGAGGCCCGGCACCCCCCTCACATGGCAGGGGTGTGATGGTCGGGCACCCCTTCAGTGCCATGAATCGGGGCGTGAGGGCCGGGCACCCCTCAGCACCATGCCCCAGGGGTGAGGGGCCAGGCACCTTCACATGACCCGGGGTGAGGCGGGCACCCCTTCACATGACCAGGGTGTGAGGGCCGGGCACCTGGCACCATGACTCGGGGTGTGAGTGCCAAGCACCCCCATCAGTGCCATGACCCGGGTGTGAGGGCCAGGCTCCCTTCAGTGCCATGACCCGGGAGTGAGGCCAGGCTTTCAGTGACATGAACAGGGGTAGAGGGCCAGGCAACCCTTAAGTGCCATGAAACAGGGTGTGCCAGGTACCCCTTCAGCACCATGGTCCGGGGTGTGAGGCAGGACACCCATTCAGTGACATAACCGGGGTGTGGCCAGAAACCCCTTCAGTGACATGACCCAGGGGTGTGAGGCCAGCCCCCAGCACCATGCCCCAGGGTGAGAGGGCCGGGCACCCCTTCAGTGCCATGGACCTGGATGTGAGGGCCAGGTCTCCTTCAGTGACATGAACCGGTTTGTGAGGGCCGGGCACCCCATCAGTGACATGATGTGGGCTGAGGGACCCCTCCAGCACCATGACCCGTAGTGTGAGGGCCGGGCACCCATTCAGTGCCATGAACAGGGGTGTGAGGGCCGGGACCCTCCAGCACCATGACTGATTGTGAGGCCGGGCACCCCTTCAGTGCCATGAACAAGGGTGAGGGCCGGGCACCCCTTTAGTGACATGACCCGGTGTGAGGGCCAGGGACCCCTCCAGCACCATGACCCGGAGTGTGAGGCCGGGCACCCCTTCAGCACCATGACCTCGGGGTGTGAGGCCGACCCCATCAGTGACATGAACCGGGGTGGGGGCACCCTAAGTGCCATGAAAGGGGTGTGATTGCCGGGCACCCATACAGTGCTTTGAACGGGGTGAGGGCCGGGCCCCTTCAGTGCCATGAACCGGGGTGTGAGGGCTGGGCACCTTTCAGTACCATGAAGCGGGGTAGAAGGCGGCACCTCTACAAAGCTGTGAATCGGGTGAGAGGGCCCATTGCCCCTTCACATGATCCGGGGTGTGAGGGCAGGCTCCATAAACAGGGTGTGAGGCGGGCACCCCTTCAGCACCATGACTCGGGGTGTGAGGCCCGGGCTCCCCGGTGCCATGACCCAGGGTGAGCTTGGCTCCCCTTCAGTGCCATGACCCGGGAGTGAGGCCCAGGGCACCCTTTCAGTGAAAGAACCGGGGTGTGGGGCCGGGCACCCCTGAAGTGCCAGCAGAGCAGGGTGTGAGTGCCAGGCACCCATACAGTGCTTTGATCCAGGGTGTGAGGCCGGGCACCTTACATGACAGGTGTCAGGGTCAGGCACCCCTCAGCACCATGACCCTGGGTGTGAGGCCGGGCACCCCTTCAGTGCCATGCAGACAGTGAGGGCCAGGCACCCTGCTGCGGGCAGGGGGTGGGGGCCGGGCACCCATTGTGTGATGGTCGGGCTTCAGTGCTATGATTCAGGGTTTGAGGGCCAGGCACCCCTTCACCATGACTCTGTGTTGGGGCTTGGGTCGATTTCAGTGCCCTGAATCGGGTTGTGAGGGCCGTGCACCCTCCAGTGACATGCCCGTGGTAGTAGGGCCAGGCAACTGCAGTACTGCAGACAGGGTGTGAGGGCCGGGCACCCTTCACATGACGCGGTGTGTGATGGTCAGGCACCCCTTCAGTGCTATGATTCGGGGTTTGAGGCTGGCACCCCTTCAGCACCATGACTCTGTGTGTTGGGGCTTGGGTCGATTTCAGTGCCATGAATCAGGGTGTGAGGGCCTGGCTCGATTTCAGTGCCATAAATCGGGGTGTAAGGGCCGGGCACCCCATCAGCACCATGCCGGGGCGTGGGGCCGGGCACCCCTCCAGCACCATGGCCGGGGTGAGAGGCCGGACACCCATTCAGTGACAGACCCGGGCTGTGACGAACAGACAGGGATATAACCCGGGGTGTGAGGCCGGGCACCCTCAGCACCATGCCCCGGGGTGTAGGGGCCAGGCACCTTCAGTGCCATGAACCTGGGTGGCGAGGGCCGGGCACATAAGTGCCATGAAGTGGAGTGTGAGTGCCGGACCTTCAGCACCATGGCCCTTGGGTGTGAGGGCCGGACCCATTCAGTGACATGACCCGGGGTGTGAGGCCTTCAGTGACATGACCCGGAGTGTGAGGCCAGTCACCTTCAGTGCCATGGAACTGGGAGTGAGGGCCGATCAACCCTTCAGTGACATGACCAGGGTTTGAGGGGGCACCCCTTCAGTGCCATGAACCGGGGTAGAGGCACCTGTGCCAGGCACCCAAACAGTGCTTTGAACGAGGGTGTAGGGGCCGGGCACCCCATGCGGCCAGGGTGTCAGGTGGGGCACCCCCTCAGCACCATGACCCTGGGTGTGAGGCCGGGCACCCCTTTCAGTGCCATGAAACAGGGTGAGGCCAGGCACCCCCTACATGCTGCGACCGGGGCATGAGGGCCGGGCACCCACATGACCTGTGTGTGATGGTCAGGCACCCTTCAGTGCCATGATTCGGGGTTGAGGCTGGGCACCCTTTCAGCACCATGACTTTGTGTTTGGGGCTTGGATTCAGTGCTGAATCGGGTGTGAGGGCCTGGCTCGATTTCAGTGCATAAATCAGGGGTGTAAGGCCGGGCACCCTCATCCCATGACCGGGGCGTGAGGGCCGGCACCCTCCAGCACCATGGCCCATTCAGTGACAAGGCCGGGCCTAGACGAACAGGCAGACCTTCAGGGATATAACCCGGGGTGTGAGGGTTGGGCCCTCCAACCATGCCCCGGGGTGTGAGGGCCAGGCACTCCTCAGCCATGAACCTGGGTGTGAGGGCCTGGCACCGTTAAGTACCAGAAACGGGGTGTGAGTGCGGACACCTTCAACCATGCTGGGGTGTGGGCCGGACACCATTCAGTGACATGACCCGGGTGTGACTGCCAGGAACTTCAGTGACATGACCCGGAGTGTGGGGCCAGTCCCCTTCAGTGCCATGGAACTGGGGTGAGGGCCGATCACTCCTTCAGTGACATGACCCGGGGTGTGAGGGCCGGGCACCCCTTCAGTGCCATGTACCTGGGTGTGAGGGCCGGTCACTCCTTCAGTGACATGACCCGGGGTTTGAGGGCCGGGCACGCCCAGCACCATGACCAGTGTGTTGGGGCAGGTCGATTCAGTGCCATGAACCGGGGTGTAAGGGCTGGGCACCATTTCAGTGCCATGAAACGGGATGTGAAGGCCGGGCACCCCATCAACACCATGACCCGGGGTGTGAGATGGGCACCTCCAGCACCATGCCCCAGGGTGTGAGGGGCCCGGGCACCCCCTTCAGTGCCATGGACCTGGGTGTGAGGGCCGGGCACTCCTTCAGTGACATGAACCGGTTTGTGAGGGCAGGGCACCCCATCAGTGACATGACCCAGGGTGTGACTGCCAGGATCCCCTTCAGTGACATGACCAGGGTGTGAGGGCCGGTCACCCCTTCAGTGCCATGGAACTGGGTGTGAGGGCCGGTCACTCCTTCAGTGACATGACCCGGGGTTTGAGGGCCGGGCACGCCTTCACTGCCATGAACAGGGGTGTGAGGGCCAGGCTCCCCTTCAGTGCCATGAACCGGGATGTGAGGGCCGGGCACCCTTTCAGTGCAATGAAACGGGGTGTGAAGGCCGGGCACCCCTACACTGCTGTGAACCGGGGTGTGAGAGCCGGGCTCCCCTTCACATGACCCGGGGTGTGAGGGCCGGGCACCCGTTCACATTACACCGGGGTGTGAGGGCCGGGCACCCCTTCAGCACCATGACTCGGGGTGTGAGGGGCAGGCACCCCATCAGTGCCCTGAACCGGTTTGTGAGGGCCGGGCACCCCATCAGTGACATGACCCGGGCTGTGACGAACGGGCAGACCTTCAGTGATATAACCCGGGGTGTGAGGGCCGGGCACGCCTCCAGCACCATGCCCCTGGGTGTGAGGGCCGGGCACTCCTACAGTGCACCAAACAGGGGTGTGAGGGCCCGGCACCCCTTCACATGACGCGGGATGTGATGGTCGGGCACCCCTTCAGTGCCATGAATCGGGGTGTGAGGGCCGGGCACCCCTTCAGCACCATGACCCGGGGTTTTGGGGCTTGGCTCGATTTCCAGTGCCATGAATCAGGGGGGTGTGAGGGCCAGGCACCCCTTCAGTGCCATATGACCAGGGTGTGAGGCCCCTGGGCACCCTTTCTGTGACATGAATCGGGGTGTGAGGGCCGGGCACCCTTTCAGTGTCATGAACCGGGTTGTGAGGGCCGGACACTCCTTAAGTGCCATGAAACGGGGTGTGAGTGCCGGGCACCCATACAGTGCCTTGAACCAGGGTGTGAGGGCCGGGCACCCCTTCACATGACCCGGGGTGTCAGGGCCGGGCAACCCTCTAGCACCATGACCCTGGGTGTGAGGGCCGGGCACCCCATCAGTGCCATGAACCGGGGTGTGAGGGCCGGGCACCCCTTCAGTGCCATGAAACGGGGTGTGAGGGCAGGGCACCCATACAGCGTTATGAACCGGGGTGTGAGGGCCGGGCACCCCTTCACATGACCCTTGGTGTAAGGGCCGGGCACCCATTCAGTGCCCTGACCCGCGGTGTGAGGGCCGGGCACCCTTTCAGTGCCATGAATCGGGGTGTGAGGGCCGGGCACCACTTCAGCACAATGACCCGGGGTGTGAGGGCCGGGCACCCCTCCAGCACCATTGCCCGGGGTGAGGCTGACACCACCCAGTGACATGAGCTGGGTGTGACGGCTGGGCTCCTATTCAGTGACATGACCCGGGGTGGTGGAGGGCTGGCACCCTTTCAGTGACATATCCCGAAGTGCTGGGGCCGGGCACCCCTCAGCACCATGACCCAGGTGTGAGGCCCGGGCACCCTTCAGTACCATGACTCGGGGTGTTGGGAGGCAGCATTTCAGTGCCATGAATCAGGGGTGTGAAGGCCTGGCTCGATTTCAGTGCCATGAATCAGGGTGTGAAGGCCTGGCTCAGTGCCATGAATCAGGGGTGTGAGGGCCAGAACCCCATCAGTGTCATGAACCGGGGTGCTGGGCCGGGCACCGCTAATTATGAATCAGGGTATGAGGGCCAGGCACCCCTTCAGCACCATGACACGGGGTGTTGGGCTTGGCTCGATTTCAGTGCCATGAATCAGGGTGTGAAGGCCTGTAGATTTCAGTGCCATGAATCAGGGGTGGGGCCGGCACCCCATGACACACCATGACCCGAGGTGTGAGGGCGGGGACCTCTTTAGCACCATGGCCCAGGGTGAGGGCCGGACACCCATTCAGTGACAAGACCGGGCTTTGACGAACGTGCAGACCTTCAGTGACACGGCCAGGGTGTAGGGCCGGGCACTAAAAGTGCCATGAAACAGGATGTGAGTGCCGGGCACCTTAAGTGCCATGAAACCGGATGTGAGGCCAGTCCTCCTTCAGTGACATGACCGGGGTGTGAGGCCAGGCACCTTTAGGACATGACCCAGGGCGGGGCGGGCACCCCTTCAGTCCGAACAGGGATGTGAGGGGCACCCTTAAGTGACATGACCCGAGGTGTGAGGCGGGCACCTCAGCACCATGCCCCAGGGTGGAAGGGCCAGGCACCCCTTCACATGACCCAGGGGTGTGAGGGCCAGGCACCTTCACATGACCCGGGGGGTGAGGGCCGGGCACCCCTGCAGCACCATGACTCGGGGTGTGAGTGCAGGCACCCCATCAGTGCCATGACCCGGGGTGTGAGGGGCCGGGCTCCCCTTCAGTGCCATGACCGGGGGTGAGGCCGGGCACCCCTTTCAGTGACATGAACAGGGGTGAGGGCGGGCACCCCTTAAGTGCCATGACGAGGGTGTGAGTGCCGGGCACCCATACAGTGCTGATCCAGGGTGTGAGGTCAGGCACCCCTTCACATGACCAGGGTGTCAGGGTCAGGCACCCCTCCAGCAAAATGACCGGGGTGTGAGGGCCGGGCACCCCATCAGTGCCATGAACCGGGGCTGTGATGGCCAGGCACCCCTTAAATGCCATAGAAACAGGTTCTGAGGCAGGGCACCTCTACAGTGTTATGAACCGGGGTGTGAGGGCGGGCACCCCTTCCACATGACCGGTGTAGGGCGGGCACCTTCAGTGCCCTGACCCGGGGATGAGAGCAGGCACCCTTTCAGTGCCATGAATCAGGGGTGTGAGGCCAGGCACCCCTTGCTATGACCAGGGGTGAGGTGGGGCACCCCTCAGCAACATAGCCGAGTGTGAGGGCAGAAACCAATTCAGTGACATGACCCGGGGTGTGACGGCTGGTCTCCCCTTGACATGACCCGGGGAGTGAGGCTGGGCACCTTCAGTGACATGACCCGGGGTGTGAGGGCCAGGCACCCTTTCAGTGACATGTCCCAGGGTGTGAGGGCCAGGCACCCTCAGTACTATGACTTGGGGTATGAGGGCCAGGCACCTTCAGTGTCATGAACCGGGGTGTGAGGGCCGGGCACCCGTTCAGTGCCATGAAACAGGGTGTGAGGCCAGGCACCCCTTCAGTGTCATGAACCGGGGTGTGGGCCAGGCACCCCAGTGCCATGAAACAGGGTGTGAGGTCGGGCACCTTCAGTGCCATGAATCAGGGGTGAGGGCGGGCACCCCTTCCGCACCATGACCCGGTGTGTTGGGGCTTGGGTCGATTTCAGTGCCATGAATCAGGGTGTAGGGCTGGCTCGATTTCAGTTCCATGAATCAGGGGTGGGTCAGGCACCCCATCAGCACCACTGACCAGGGTGTGAGGGCCAGGCACCCCCAGCACCATGGCCCGGGGTGTCAGGGTGTGGGGGCCAGGCACCCCTCCAGCACCATGGCCCGGGGTGTGAGCCGGACACCCATTCAGTAGCCAAGACCCGGGCTGTGACGGGCAGGCAGGCCTCAGTGACAGCCCAGGGTGTGAGGGCCAGGCTGCCTCCAGCACACCATGCCCCCGGGGTGGGGGCCGGGCACCCTTTCCAGTGCTCATGAACCTGGGTGTGAGGGGCCGTCACTCCTTCAGTGACACTGACCCAGGGGTGTGAGGGCCCGGAACCTGTTTACAGCGGACATCACCCGGGTGCAGGCGGGCACCCCCTCCAGCACCATGACTAGGAGGTGTGAGGCCGGGCACCCCTTCCAGTGCCATGAACTTTGGGTGTGAGGGCGGGCACACTCAAGATGCCATGAAACAGGGTGTGAGTGCAGGTACCATTTCAGCACCATGGCCAGGGGTGTGAACCAGACACCCCATTCAGTGACATGACCCAGGGGTGCCCGACGGCCAGGGAAACCCCTTCAGTGGCATGGCCCCAGGGGTGGTGCAGGCACCCCTCCCAGCACCATGGCCCGGGGGTGAGGGCCGGGCACCTTCAGTGCCATGGACCTGGGTGTGGAGACCAGAGCACCCCATCAATGTTTATGACCCGTGGTGTGAGGCCGGGGACCCCTCCAGCACCATGACCCGTAGTGTGAGGTCAGGCACCCATTCCAGTGCTATGAACAGGGGTGTGAGGCCGAGACCCTCCAGCACCATGACCTGGAGTGCTTGAGGCCCAGGCACCCCTTTAGTGCAAAGACACCCAGGGGTGTGAGGCCAGGCACTTGCTCAGTATGTCCTGGGTGTGAGCGCCAGAGCACCCCTCCAGTATCATGACCCTGAGTGTGAGGGCCAGTCACCCCTTCAGTGCTATCAACAGGAGTGTGAGGCCGAGCTGCCTTCAGTGCCATGGAGGCAGTGTGAGGGCTGGGCACCACTGGTGCATGAACAGGAGTGTGAGGCCAGGCACCCCTTCGTGCCATGATCCGGGGTGTGAGGCTGGGCACCTTTGCTTTCAGTGCCATGAGACAGGGTGTGAATGGGCACCTTCATGACCCCAGGGTGTGAGGGCCGGGCACTCCTTCACATGACCCAGGGTGTGAGGGGCCGGGCACCTTCACATGACCCAGGGGTGAGGGCCAGGCACCCTTCACATGACCCAGGGTGTGAGGCCAGGCACCTTCCACATGACCCAGGGGTGTGAGGGCCGGGCACCCTTCACATGACCCAGGGTATTGGGGCCCAGGCACCACTTTAGCACCATGACTCAGGGTGTGGGCCAGGCACCCCTATCAGTGACATGAACGCTGGGGTGAGAGGGCCAGGCACTTATAGTCTCATGAGCAGGGTGTGAGTGCAGGCACCGCCACAGTGCTGAACAGGGGTGTGAGGGCCAGGCACCCCTTCCGCGACCAGGGTGTCAGGGTCAGGCACCCCTCCTTTCATGACCCTGGGTGTGAGGGCCGGGCACGCGTGCCATCTAACAGGGTGTGAGGCCCAGGCACCCCTACAGTGCGCAAGACCGGGGTGTGAGGGCCGGGCACCCGTTCACATGACAGGGGTGTGGTCAGGCACCCTTCAGTGCATGAATCAGGTGTGAGGGCTGGGCCCCTTCAGCACCATGAGCCCTGTGTGTTGGGGCTTGGGTCGATTTCAGTGCATTGAATCTGGGTGTGAGGGGCCTGGCTCGATTTGTTACTATAAATCCAGGGGTGTAAGGGCCAGGCACCCCATCCTTCCCATGGCCAGGGTGCGATGGCCAGAGCACCCTACCTTTCCTTGACCAGGTGTGAGGCGGACACCCATCAGTGACTATGACCCGTGGTGTTGAGGCAGGGGACCCCTCCAGCACCATGACCCAGCTAGTGTGAGGTCGGGCACCCATTCAGTGCCATGAACAGGGGTGTGAAGACCCGGGGACCCCTCCAGCACCATGACCTGGAGTGTGAGGCCGGGCACCCCTTCAGTGCCATGAACAGGGTGTGAGGGCCAGGCACCCCTTCAGTGACATGTCCCTGGGTGTGAGGCCAGGCACCCCTCCAGTACCTGACGGAGTGTGTGAGGGCGGGCACCCCTAGTGCCATCAACAGGAGTGTGAGGGCCGGCACCCTTCAGTGCCATGAACGGGGTGTGAGGGCTGCACCTTTCAGTGCCTTGAACAGGAGGTGAGGGCGCACCCCTTCAGTGCCATGATCCGGGGTGTGAGGCTGGGCACCTTCAGTGCATGAACCGGGGTGTGAGGGCGGCACCTTCACATGACCCGGGGGGGCTGACCCGGGGTGTGAGGGCTGGCACCCCTTCACTGACCCGGGTGTGAGGGCCGGGCACCTTCCACATGACCGGGTATGAGGGCTGGGCACCCTTCAGCACCATGACCCGGGTGTGAGGGCCGGGCACCCCATCAGTGACATGAACCGGGTGAGAGAGGGCCGGGCACCCCATGCCATGAAACGGGTGTGAGTGCCGGGCACCCATACAGTGCTTTGAACGAGGGTGTGTGGGCCAGGCACCCCTTCACATGACCTGTGTGTCAGGGTCGGGCACCTCCAGCACCATGACCCTGGGTGTGAGGGTCGCACCTTCAGTGCCATGAAACAGGTTGTGAGGGCCAGGTACCCCTCAGTGCTGCGAACGGGGTGTGAGGCCGGACACCCGTTCACATGACAAGGTGTGGGTCGGGCACCCTTCAGTGCCATGAATCGGGGTGTGTGTGAGGGCTGGGCACCCTTCAGCACCATGACCCGGTGTGTTGGTTTGGCTCGATTTCGGTGCCATAAATCGGGGTGTAAGGGCCGGGCACCCCATCAGCACCATGACCCGGGGTGTGAGGGCCGGGCACCCCTCCAGCACCATGACCCGGGGTGTGAGGGCCGGACACCCATTCAGTGACAAGACCCGGGCTGTGACGAACGGGCAGACCTTCAGTGACATAACCCGGGGTGTGAGGGCCGGGCACCCTCCAGCACCATGCCCCGGGGTGTGAGGGCCGGGCACCCCTTCAATGCCATGAACCTGGGTGTGAGGGCCGGGCACCCCTTAAGTGCCATGAAACGGGGTGTGAGTGCCGGACACCCCTTCAGCACCATGGCCCGGGGTGTGAGGGCCGGACACCCATTCAGTGACTTGACCCGGGGTGTGACTGCCAGGAGCCCCTTCAGTGACATGACCCGGGGTTTGAGGGCCGGGCACCCCGTCAGTGCCATGAACAGGGGTGTGAGGGCCGGGCTCCCCTTCAGTGCCATGAACCGGGGTGTGAGGGCCGGGCACCCTTTCAGTGCAATGAAACGGGGTGTGAAGGCCGGGCACCCCTACACTGCTGTGAACCGGGGTGTGAGAGCCGGGCTCCCCTTCACATGACCCGGGGTGTGAGGGCCGGGCACCCGTTCACATGACACCGGGGTGTGAGGGGTGGGCACCCCATCAGTGCCCTGAACCGGTTTGTAAGGGCCGGGCACCCCATCAGTGACATGACCCGTGGTGTGAGGGCCGGGGACCCCTCCAGCACTATGACCCGGAGTGTGAGGGCCGGGCACCCCTTCAGTGCCATGAACAGTGGTGTGAGGGCCTGGCACCCCTTCAGTGCCAAGAACCGGGATGTGAGGGCCGAGGAGCACCGTTTCAGTGTCATGAAACGGGTTTGAAGGCCAGGCACCCCTTCAGTGCTGAGCCGGGGTGTAGGGCCGGGCACCAGTTCACATGACCCGGGTGTGAGGCGGGGCACCCCTTCAGCACCATGACTCAGGGGTGTGAGGGCCAGGCACCCCCATTAGCACCATGACTCAGGGTGCTTGAGGCCAGGCACCCCAGTAGTGCCGCGAACCGGGTGTGAGGGCCGGGCACCCCCATCAGTGCCATGACCCAGGGGTGTGAGTGCCGGGCTCCCTTCAGTGCCATGGACAGGGGGCGTGAGGCCGGGATAACTCCAGCACCATGACCCGGAGTGTGAGGGCCGGGCACCCCTCTGCCATCAGGGGTGGTGAGGGCCGGGCACCCTTTCAGTGCCATGGAAACGGGTGGAAGGCCGGGCACCCCTACAGTGCTGAACCGGGTGTGAGAGCCGGGCACCTTCACATGACCTGGGTGTGGAGGCACCCTTCACATGACCCGGGTTGGAGGGCTGGCACCCCTTCAGCACCATGACTCGTGGTGTGAGGGCGGGAGCCCATCAGTGCCCTGAACGGTTTGTGAGGGGCGGGCACCCCATCTGTTTCATGACCCGGGGAGTGAGGGACCCTGCACACCTTCAGTGACATGACCCAGGGTGTGAGGGCGGTCACCTTTTAGTGACATGACCCGGGGTGTGAGGGCCGGGACCCCTCTCCAGCACCATGACCCGGAGGGGCCACACCCCTTGTGCCAAGAACAGGTGAGGGCCGGGCACCCTTCAGTGCCATGAACCGGGTGAGGGCTGGCACCCTTTCAGTGCCATCAAACGGTGTGAAGGCAAACCTTCAGTGCTGTGAACTGGGGTGTGAGGCCGGGGCACCCTTCAGTGCCACAGGGGTGTGAGTAGGGCACCTCCAGCACCATGGCTAGGGTGTGAGGCCGGACACCCATTCAGTGACATGACCCGTGTGACGGCCAGCACCCTTCAGTGACAAGACCCGGGGTGTGAGGGCTGGGCCATGGTGCTGAAGGGGTGCCTGGCCTCACACCCCAGTTCATGGCACTGAAGGGGTGCCCGGCCCCACACCCCGGGCTTGGTGCTGGAGGGTGCCCTGCACTCACACCCCTTCATGGCACTTTACAAGTGCCTGCCCTCACACCCCGGTTCATGGCACTGAAGGGTGCCCAGCCACCACACCCCGGGTCAGGTCACTGAACGGTTCCTGGCCGTCACACCGGGTCAATGTCACTGAATGGGTGTCCGGCCCTCCACCATGGACCATGGTGCTGAAGGGGCCGCACTACATCCCGTTTCATGCACTTGGGGTTCCCGGCTTACACCCCGGTTCATGGCACTGATGGGTTGCCCGCCCTCACACCGGGTCATGGTGCTGGAGGAGTGCCCGACCTCCACCCTGTGTGCATGTCCTAAAGGTTCCGCCTCACACTTCGGGTCATGCCTGAAGGTGTGACCGGCCCTCACACCTGGGTTCATGGCACAGAAGGGGTGCCCGGCCTCACACCGGGGCATGGTGCTGGAGGGTGCCCGGCCCCACACCCGGCTAGTGTCACTGAACGTCTGCCCGTTCGTCGCAGCAGGTCTTGTCACTGAAAGTGCCAGCCCTCACATCCCGGGCCATGGTGCTGAGGGTACCCGCTCACACCCCGGTAATAGTGCTGATGGGTGCCCAGCCCTCACACCCCGATTCATGGCACTGAAATCGAGCAAGCCCCAACACCCTGGGTCATGGTGCTGAAGGGTTGCCCGGCCTCACACCCCGATTCATGGCACTGAAGGGGTGCCGACCTCACCCCACGTCATGTGAAGGGGTGCCCGGCCATCACACTCCGGGTCATGGTTCTGGAGGGTGCCCGCCTCACACCCAGGGTCATATCACTGAAAGGGTGCCCGGCCCTCACCCCGGGTCATGTCACTGAAGGTGCCCAGCCCTTACACCCGGTCATGTCACTGAAGGGAGACCAGCCGTCACACCCCGGGACAGTACTGATTTGGTGTCCGGCCATCACACCTCTGGCTATGGTTTTGAGGGTGCACGGCCTCCACACCCCGGGTCAGGTCACTGAAGGGTGCCTGGCCCTACACCCCGGTCATGTGAAGGGGTGCCCGGCCCTCACACCCCGGTTCATAACACGTAGGGGTGCCCTGCCCTCACATCCTGTTTCATGGTGCTGAGGGGTGCCCGACCTGGACACCCTGGGTCGTGAAGGTGCCCGGCCCTCACACCCCGGTTCATGTCACTGAAAGGGTGCCGGGACTCACCCCCGTCATGGCACTAAGGGGAGCCCGCCCTCACACCCCGGGCCATGGTGCTGAAGGGGTGCCCACACCCCGTTTCATGGCACTTGGTGTGCCCGGCACTCACACCCCGTTCATGGCACTGAAGGGGTGCCCGCCCTCACACCGGACATGGTGCTGGAGGGGCGCCCCAACTCGGGTCATGTCCCGCCCGGCCCTCCACCTCGGGTCATGTCACTGAAGGTGTGACCGGCAAACACACCAAGGTTCATGGCACTGAAGGGGGGCCCCGCCACCCGGGGGCATGGTGCTGAGGCCTGGCCCTCACACCCGGGTTATATCACTGAACGTGTGCCCGTTCGTCACAGCCCGGTCTTATCACTGAATGGGTGTCCAGCCTCACATCCCGCGATGGTTAGAGAGCCGCCCTCACCCCGGGTCATGGGTTGATGGGGCCCAGCCCTCACACCCCGGGTCATGTCACTGAAGGAAAGACCGGCCGTCACATGACCCGGGGTGTCAGGGTCGGGCACCCCTCCAGCACCATGAAACAGGTTGTGAGGCAGGCACCCCTACAGCTATGAACCGGGGTGTGTGAGGTCCGGCACCCCTTCACATGACCCGGGGTGTAGTGCCGGCACCCCTTCAGTGACCTGACCCTGGTATGAGGCCGTTCCCCCTCCAAAACCATAGCCCGAGGTGTGAGGGCCGGACACCAAATCAGTGACATGACCCGGGTGTGACGGACGGTCTCCCCTTCAGTGACATGAACTGGGTGAGGGCCGGGCACCTCCAGTGCCATGAATCGGGGTGTGAGGGCTGGCACCCTTCAGCACCATGACCCCGGGTGTGAGGGCTGGGCATGATTTCAGTGCCGAATCGGGCTGGAGAGCCGGGCACCCCTCTAGCACCATGACCCGGGGTATGAGGGCCGGGCACCCCTTCAGTGCTATGACCCAGGGTGTGAGGCTGGCACCGTTTCAGTGACATGACCCAGGGTGTGAGGGCCGGGCACCCCTTAAGTGACATGAAACGGGGTGTGAGTGCCGGGCACCCATACAGTGCTTTGAACCAGGGTCTGAGGGCCGGGCACCCCTTCACATGACCCGGGGTGTGAGGGCCGGGCACCCCATCAGTGCCATGAACCAGGGTGTGATGGCCGGGCACCCCTTAAATTCCATGAAACGTGTTGTGAGGGCAGGGCACCCCTAGCAGTGAACCGGGTGTGAGGGCCGGGTACTTTCACATGACCCGTGTGAGGGCCGGCACCCCCAGCACCATGGTCCGGGGTGTGAGGGCCGGACACCCATTCAGTGACATGACCCGGGGTGTGACGGCCAGGAACCCCTTCAGTGACATGACCCGGGGTGTGAGGGCTGGCACCCTCCAGCACCTTGCCCTGGGGTGTGAGGGCTGGCACCCTTCAGTGCCATGGACCTGGTGTGAGGGCCGGTCACTCCTTCAGTGACATGACCGGGGTTTGAGGGCCGGGTACCCCTTCAGTGCCATGAACAGGGGTGTGAGGGCTGGGCTCCCTTCAGTGCCATGAACCGGGTGTGAGGGCCGGGCACCCTTTCAGAACCATGAAACGGGGTGTGAAGGGCACCCCTACACTGCTGTGAACCGGGGTGAGAGCCGGGCACCCCTTTACATGACCCGGGGTGTGAGGGCCGGGTACCCTTCACATGACAATGGGGTGTGAGGCCGGCACTCCTTCAGCACCATGACTGGGTATGAGGGCGGCACCCCATCAGTGCCCTGAACTGTTTGTGAGGGCCGGCACCCCATCAGTGACATGACCCGTGGTGTGAGGCCGGGAACCCTCCAGCACCATGACCCGGATTGTTAGGGCCGGGCACCACTTCAGTACCATGAACAGGGGTGTTAGGGCCGGGCACCTTCAGTGCCAAGAACAGGGGTGTGAGGGCTGGGCACCCCTCAGGGCCATGAACCGGGGTGGAGGGCTGGGCACCCATTCAGTGCCATGAAACGGGGGGTGGAAGGCACACCTTCAGTGTTGTGAACTGGGGTGTGAGGGCCGGGCACCCTTCACATGACCCGGGTGTGAGGGCCGGGCACCCCTTCAGTGCAAGAACCTGGGTGTGAGGGCCCTGCACCCTTCAGTGACATGCACCTGGGTGATCACCCCTGTGACATGATGAAATTGGGTGTGAGGGCAGGGCACTTGTTATGAGAACCGGGTGAGGGGCGGGCATTCTCACATACCCGGTGTGGGCTGGGCACCCCTTTAGTGCCCTAACCCGGGTGTGAGGCCGGGCACCGGTCCAGCACCAGCACCGTGTGCCCGTTCGTCACAGCCCGGGTCTTATCACTGAATGGGTCCAGCCCTCACATCCCGGCCATGGTGCTGGAGGTACCCGGCCCTCACACCCCGGGTCATGGTGCTGATGGGGTGCCAGCCCTCACCCCGGGTCATGTCACTGAAGGGAAGACCGGCCGTCACAACCCGGGTCATGTCACTGATTTGGTGTCCGGCCCTCACACCTCGGGCTATGGTTTTGGAGGGTGCACGGCCTCACACCGCGGGTCAGGTCACTGAAGGGGTGCCCGGCCCTTACACCGGTCATAAGTTCGCACGGATGTTCATAACACTGTAGGGTGCCCTGCTCTCACACCCTGTTTCATGGTGATGGAGGGGTGCTCGACCTGACCCCGGGTCATGTGAAGGGGTGCCTGTCACACCTGTTCATGAAACACAGGGTGCCCGGGACTCCTCCCGGGTCATGGCACTAAGGGGAGCCCTTCAGCACCATGACCGTGGGTGAGGGAGGGCACCCCATCAGTGCCCTGAACCGGTTTGGAGGCCGGGCACCCCATCAGTGCCATGACCCGGGTTTGAGGGTCCTGCACCTTCAGTGACATGACCCGGGGTGTTAGGGCGGTCACCCTTTAGTGACATGACCCGGGGTGTGAGGGCTGGGGACCCCTCCAGCACCATGACCCGGAGTGTGAGGGCTGGCACCCTTCAGTGCCAAGAACAGGGGTGTGAGGGCGGGCACCCCTTCAGTGCCATGAACCGGGTGTGAGGGCTGGGCACCCATTCAGTGCCATGAAGGGGTGTGAAGGCTGGCACACCTTCAGTGCTGTGAACTGGGGTGTGAGGCCGGGCACCACATGACCTGGGGTGTGAGGGCTGGGGACCCTCCAGTACCATGACCGGAGGAGGCCGGGCACCCCTTCAGTGCCAAGAACAGGGGTGTGAGGGCTGGGCACCCCTTCAGTGCCATGAACCGGGGTGAGGGCTGGGCACCCATTCAGTGCCATGAAACGGGGTGTGAAGGCCGGGCACACCTTCAGTGCTGTGAACTGGGGTGTGAGGCCGGGCAACCCTTCACATGACCCGGGTGTGAGGCCGGGCACACCTCAGCACCATGACTCGGGGTGGAGGCCGGCACCCCATCAGTGCCATGAACTGGGGTGTGAGGCCCGCACCTTCATCATGACCCGGGGTGAGGACCGGCTCCTTAGTGCCATGACCCGGGGAGTGAGTCCCGGCACCCTTTCAGTGACATGAACCGGGGTGTGAGGGCCGGGCACTTTCACATGACCCGAGTGTCAGGATCGGACACCCTCCAGCACCATGAAACAGGTTGTGAGGGCAGGGCACCCCTACAGCGTTATGAACCGGGGTGTGAGGTCCGGGCACCCCTTCACATGACCCGGGTGTGAAGTGCCGGGCACCCCTTCAGTGACCTGACCAGCGGTATGAAGGCCGTTCACCCCTCCAAAACCATAGCCCGAGGTGTGAGGGCCGGACACCACATCAGTGACATGACCCGGGGTGTGACGGACGGTCTCCCCTTCAGTGACATGAACTGGGGTGTGAGAGCCGGGCACCCCTCCAGTGCCATGAATCGGGGTGAGGGCTGGCACCCTTTCAGCACCATGACCCGGGGTGAGGGCTGGGCATGATTTCAGTGCCATAAATGGCCAGGAGAGCCGGGCACCCCTCTAGCACCATGACCCGGGGTATGAGGGCCGGGCACCCCTTCAGTGCTATGACCCAGGGTGTGAGGGCCGGCACCGTTTCAGTGACATGACCCAGGGTGTGAGGGCAGGGCACCCCTATGACATAGAACGGGTGTGAGCGGGCACCCATACAGTGCTGAACCAGGGTCTGAGGGGCACCCTTCACATGACCCGGGTGTGAGGGCCGGGCACCCCATCAGTGCCATGAACCAGGGTGATGGCTGGGCACCTTAAATTCCATGAAACGTGTTGTGAGGGCGGCAACCCTACAGTGTTATGAACCGGGGTGTGAGGCCGGGCACCCCTCCACCATGGTCCGGGTGTGACGCACACCCATTCAGTGACATGACCCGTGTGACGGCCAGGAACCCTTCAGTGACATGACCCGGGGTGTGAGGGCTGGGCACCCCTCCAGCACCTTGCCCCTGGGTGTGAGGGCTGGCACCCCTTCAGTGCCATGGACCTGGTGAGGGCCGGTCACCTTCAGTGACATGACCCGGTTTGAGGGCCGGGTACCCTTCAGTGCCATGAACAGGGGTGTGAGGCCGCCCCTTCAGTGCCATGAACCGTGAGGGCCGGCACCCTTTCAGAACCATGAAACAGGGTGTGGCACACTGCTGTGAACCGGGGTGTGAGCCGGGCACCCCTTTTACATGACCCGGGGTGGAGGGGGTACCCCTTCACATGACAATGGGGTGTGTGTGGGCCGGGCACCTTCAGCACCATGACTCAGGGTATGAGGGGCAGGCACCCCATCAGTGCCCTGAACGTTTGTGAGGCCGGCACCCCATCAGTGACATGACCCGTGGTGTGGAGGCCGGGGAACCTCCAGCACCATGACCCGGATTGTTAGGCCGGGCACCACTTCAGTACCATGAACAGGGTGTTAGGGCCGGCACCCCTTCAGTGCCAAGAACAGGGGTGTGAGGGCTGGGCACCCTTCAGGGCCATGAACCGGGGTGTGGAGGGCTGGGCACCCATTCAGTGCCATGAAACGGGGTGTGAAGGCCGGGCACACCTCAGTGCTGTGAACTGGGGTGTGAGGCCGGGCAGCCCTTCACATGACCCGGGGTGTGAGGCCGCACCCTTAGTGCCAAGAACCTGGGTGTGAGGCCCTGCACCCTTCAGTGACATGACCCGGGGTGTGAGGCCGATCACCTTTCGTGACTATGACCTGGGTGTGGGCAGGGACCTCCTGCACCATGACTTAGTTGGTAGGGCGCACCACTTCAGTACCATGAACAGGGTGTGAGGGGGCACCTCAGTGCCATGAACCGGTGTTAGGGCTGGGCACCTTCAGTATAACAGGCTGGGCACCCCTACAGTGCTGTGAACCAGAGTGTGAGGCGGGCACCTCTTCACATGACCCGTGGTGTGAGGCCAGGCACCCCTTCCATAACCCGGTGTAGGGCGACACCCCTTCACATGACCCTGGGTGTGAGGCGCGACACCCTTCAGCACCATGACTCAGGGGTGTGAGGGCCGGGCACCCCATCAGTGCCATGGCCCGGGGTGTTGGGCAGGCTCCCAGTGCCATGACAAGGAGTGAGGCAGGCTTTCAGTGACATGAACCGGGGTGTGAGCGCCAGGCACATAAAGTGCCATGAAGCAGGTTGTAAGTGCCAGGCACCCATACAGTGCTTTGAACCAGGGTGTGAGGCAGGCATACATGACCCAGGGGTGTGGGTCAGGCACCCTCCAGCACCATGACCCAGGGTGTGAGGGCCGGGCACCCCATCAGTGCCATGAACCGGGGTGTTATGGCAGGGCACCTTAAATGCCATGGAAGCAGGTTGTGAGGGCAGGCACCCCTACAGTGTTATAAACCGGGGTGTGAGGCCGTGCACCTTCCCACATGACCGGGGTGTAGGGCAGGCACCTTCAGTGCCCTGACCCGGGGGTGAGGCAGGGCACGCTTTCAGTGCCATGACCCAGGGGTGTGAGGGCAGGGACCCCTCCAGCACCATAGCCCAGGTGTGAGCGGACACCAATTCAGTGACATCTCCCGGGGTGTGGCTGGTCTCCCCTTCAGTGACATGACCCGGGGTGTGAGGGCTGGCACCCCTTCAGTGACATGACCCGGGGTGTGGGCCAGGCACCTTTCAGTGACATGTCCCCGGTGTGAGGGCCAGGCACCCTCCAGTACCATGACCCAGGTGTGAGGGCCGGGCACCTACTGCATGACCTAGGGGTGAGGCCAGCACCCCTTCAGTGTATGAACCGGGGTGTTAGGGGCCAGGCACCCTGTGCCATGAAACAGGGTGTGAGGGCCGGGCACCCCTTCAGTGCTATGAACAGGGGAGTGAGGCAGGCTCCCTTCAGTGCCATGAACGGGTGTGAGGGCCAGGCACCTTCCAGTGCCATGAAGCAGGGTGTGGAGGGGCACCCCTACACTGCTGTGAACCAGGGGTGTGAGCCAGGCACCCCCTGTCACAAGGTGTGAGGGCCGGGCACTTCAGCACCATGACTCCGGGTGTGAGGGGCGGGCACCCCATCAGTGCCCTGAACCGGTTTGTAGTCAGTGACCAACTGTGAGGCCGGGACCCTCCAGCACCATGACAGGTGTGAGGGCCGGCACCTTCAGTGCCATGGGGGTGTGAGGCCGGGCACCCCTCAGTGCCAAGAACCGGGTGTGAGGCCTGCCTTCAGTGACATGACCCGGGGTGTGAGGCCAGGGACCCCAGCACCATGACCGGATTGTTAGTGCATCCACTTCAGTACCATGAACAGGGTGTGAGGGCGCCTTCAGTGACATGGACGGGGTGTGAGGCTGGGCACCCTTTCATTGCCATGGAAGAGGTGTGAAGGCTGGGCACCCTACAGTGCTGTGAACCGGTGTGAGGGCCGGACACCCCATGACCCCGGGGTGTGGGGGGCACCTTCCTGACCCGGGTGTGAGGCCAGGCACCCCTTCATATGACCCGGGATGTGAGGGCGGCACCCTTTCATGACCTGGGGTGTGAGGGCAGGCACCCCTGCAGCACCATGACTCAGGGTGTGGTGCCAGGCACCCCATCAGTGCCATGACCCGGGGAGTGAGGCTCAGGCACCTTTTAGTAACATGAACAGGGGTGAGGGCCGGGCACCCTTAAGTGCCATGAAACAGGGGTGTGAGTGCAGGCACCCATAAGTGCTTTGATCCAGGGTGTGAGGGCCGGGCACCTTCACATGACCCAGTGTCAGGGTCAGGCACCCTTCAGCACCAGGACCCCGGGTGAGGCCGGGCACAACATCAGTGCCATGACAGGGCTGTGATGGCAGGCACCCCTTAAATGCCATGAAACAGGTTGTGAGGCAGGGCACCTCAGTGTTATGAACCGGTGTGAGGGCAGGCACCCTTCACATGACCCAGGGTGGGGCCGGGCACCTTCAGTGCCCTGACCCGGAGGTGAGGCCGGGCACTTTCAGTGCCATGAATCGGGGGTGAGGCCGGGCACCCTTCAGCACAATGACCCGGGGGGTGAGGTGGGGCACCCTCCAGCCCTAGCCCGAGTGTGAGTGCGGACACCAATTCAGTGACATTGACCCGGGGTGTGACGGCTGGTCTCCCCTTCAGTGACATGACCCGGGAGTAGGGCTGGGCACCCCTTCAGTGACATGACCAGGGGTGGAGGGCCAGGCACCCTTTCAGTGACATGTCGGGGTGTGAGGCCGGGCACCCCTCAAGACCATGACCCGGGTGTGAGGGCCTGCTTTCAGGTACCATGACTTGGGGTATGAGGCCAGGCACCCTTCAGTGTCATGAACAGGTGTGAGGGCGGGCACCCTTTCAGTGCCATAAAACAGGGTGTGAGGGCCAGGCACCCCTTCAGTGTCATGAAAAGGGGTGAGGGCCGAGGCACCTCAGTGCCATTAAAACAGGGTGTGAGGGTCAGGCACCCCTTCAGTGCCATGAATGAGGTGTGAGGGCCTGGCTCGATTTCAGTGCCATGAATCAGGTGTAGGGCCAGGCACCCCATCAGCACCTGACCCGGGGTGTGAGCCGGGCACCCCTCAGCACCATGCCCGGGGTGTGAGGGCCGGCCTCCCTTCAGTGCCATGAACCTGGGTGTGAGGCCGGTCACTCCTTCAGTGTCATGACGGGGTGTGGGCCGGAACCTTTTAGGGACATCACCCGGGGTGCGGGCCAGGCACCTCCAGCACCATGACCGGGAGTGTGAGGCGGAGCCCTTAGTGCCATGACACGAGGTGTGAGTGCCGGGTACCCCTTCAGCACCATGGCCCGGGTGTGAGGCCGGACACCCATTCAGTGACATGACCCGGGGTGTGACGGCCAGAAACCCTCAGTGACCTGACCCGGGGTGGGGGCCGGGCACCCTCCAGCACCATGCCCGGGGTGTGGGCCAGGCACCCCTTCAGTGCCATGGACCTGGGTGTGAGCCAGTCTCCTTCAGTGACATGGAACAGTTTGTGAGGGCCGGGCACCCCATCAGTGACATGACCCATGGTGTGAGGGCAGGGGACTCCAGCACCATGACCCGTAGTGTGAGGTCCGGGCCCCATTCAGTGCCATGAACAGGGGTGTGAGGGCCAGGGACCCCTCAGCTCCATGACCTGGAGTGGGGGGCCAGCACTCCAGTGCCATGAACAGGGGTGTGAGGGCGGGCACCCTTCCAGTGCCAGAACCGGGGTGTGAGGGCCCTGCACCCCTTCAGTGACATGACCCGGGGTGTGAGCCGTCTTAGTGACATGACCCGGGGTATGAGGCCGGGGACCCCTCCAGCACCATGACCCGGTGTGAGGCCGGGCACCCCTTCAGTGCCATGAACAGGAGTGTGGGCCAGGCACCCTTCAGTGCCATGAATCAGGTGTGAGGGCTGGGCACCCTTTCAGTGCCATGAAACAGGGGTGTGAGGCAGGCCTTACCATTTCTGTGAACCGGGGTTGGGGCGGGCACCTTCACATGCCAGGGTGTGAGGGCCGGGCACTCCTTCACATGACCCAGGGGTGTGAGGGCCAGGCACCCCTTCCATGACCCGGGGTGTGAGGGCCGGGCACCCCTTCCTGTGGGGTGTGAGGGCAGGCACCCCTTCACGACCAGGGGTGTGAGGGCCGGGCACTCCTTCCCATGACCCAGGGTGTGGGCCTGGCACCCCTTCATGACCCAGGGGTATGAGGGCCAGGCCTTCAGCACCATGACTCAGGGTGTGGGCCGGGCACCCCATCAGTGACATGAACCGGGTGGAGGGCAGGCACCCTTAAGTGCCATAAAACAGGCTGTAGGTGCCTTTCACCATACAGTGCTTTGCGCCGAGGGTGAGGCCAGGCACCTTCACATGACCCGGGGTGTCAGGGTCGGGCACCCCTCCAGCACCATGACCCTGGGTGTGCAGGCCGGGCACCCTTTTGCCATGAAACAGTGTGAGGGCCAGGCACCCCTACAGTGCTGCGAACCGGATGTGAGGCCAGGCACCCCGTTCACATGACGCGGGGTGTAGGGCCGGGCACCCCTTCAGTGCCATGGACCTGGGTGTGAAGGCTGTCACTCCTTCAGTGACATGAACCGGTTTGTGAGGGCCGGGCACCCCATCAGTGACATGACCCGTGGTGTGAGGGCCGGGGACTCGCACCATGACCTGTAGTGTGAGGGTCGGGCACCACTAGTGCCATGAACAGGGTGTGAGGGCCGGGGACCCTCCAGCACCATGACCTGGAGTGTGAGGGGCACCCCTTCAGTGCCATGAACAGGGTGTGAGGGGCCGGCACTCCTTCAGTGCCAGAACCGGGGTGTGAGGCCCTGCAGCCCTTCAGTGACATGACCCGGCGTGTAGGCCAGTCACCCCTGTGACATGACCCGGGGTGAGGGCAGGGACTCCAGCACCATGACCCGGAGTGTGAGGCCAGGCACCCCCAGTGCCATGATCAGGAGTGTGGGGCCAGGCACCCCTCAGTGCCATGAACGGGGTGTGAGGCTGGGCACCTTTCAGTGCCATGAGCAGGGTGTGAGGCGGGCACCCTGCATTTCTGTGAACCGGGGTGTGAGGGCCAGGCACCCCTTCACATGACCCAGGGGTGTGAGGCCGGGCACTCCTTCACATGACCCGGGTGTGAGGGCCAGGCACCCCTTCTGAGCCAGGGGTGTGAGGCCGGGCACCTCACATGACCCAGGGTGTGAGGGCCAGGCACTCTCATGACCCAGGTGTGAGGGCCAGGCACTCCTTCCACATGACCCGGGGTGTGAGGGCCAGGCACCCATGACCCGGGTGTGAGGGCCAGGCACCACATGACCCGGGGTGTGAGCAGGCACCCCTTCATGACCCAGGGTGGGGCCTTCACATGACCCAGGGGTATGGGGGCCAGGCACCCTTCAGCACCATGACTCAGGGTGTGAGGGCCGGGCACCCCATCAGTGACATGACGAACCGGGTTGAGGCCAGGCACCCCTTAGTGCCATAAAACAGGTGTGAGTGCCTTTCACCCCTTACAGTGCTTTGAGGTGTGAGGGCCAGGCACCCTTCACATGACCAGGGGTGTCAGGGTCAGGCACCCCTCAGCACCATGACCCTGGGTGTGAGGCCAGGCACCCTCAGTGCCATGAAACAGGGTGTGAGGGCCAGGCACCTAGTCTGCAGACCGGGGTGTGAGGGCCGGGCACCCCGTCACATGAAGGTGTGAGGGCTGGGCACCCTTCAGCACCATGACCCGGTGTGTTGGGGCTTGGGTCGTTCAGTGCCATGAATCAGGGGTGTGAGGGCCAGGCTCGATTTCAGTGCCATAAATCAGGTGTAGGGCCGGGCACCCCATCAGCACCATGACCAGGGTGTGAGGGCCAGGCACCTCAGCACCATGCCAGGGTGTGAGGCCAGACACCCATTCAGTGACAAGACCCGGGCTGTGACGAACAGGCAGACCTTCAGTGACAGAACCCGGGGTGTGAGGGCAGGCACCCTCCAGCACCATGCCCGGGGTGTGAGGCCGGGCACCCTTCAGTGCCATGAACCTGGGTGTGAGGCAGGCGCCTTAAGTGCCATGAGGCAGGGTGTGAGTGCCGGACATCCCTTCAGCACCACGGCCCGGGTGTGAGGCCGGACACCCATTCAGTGACATGACCTGGGTGTGACTGCCAGGAACCCCTTCAGTGACATGACCAGGTGTGAGGGCCAGGCACCTCCAGTGCCATGGACCTGGGTGTGAGGGCCAGTCACTCCTTCAGTGACATGACCCGGGGTTTGAGGGCCAGGCACCCTTCAGTGCCATGAACAGGGGTGTGAGGGCTGGGCTCTCCTTCAGTGCCATGAACCGGGGTGTGAGGCCGGGCACCCTTTCAGTGCAATGGAGCAGGGGTGTGAGGCCGGGCACCCCTACACTGCTATGAACCGGGGTGTGAGCAGGGCTCCCCTTCACATGACCCGGGGTGAGGCCGGGCACCCTTCACATGACACCGGGGTGTGAGGCCAGGCACCCCTTCAGCACCATGACAGGTGTGAGGGGCGGGCACCCCATCAGTGCCCTGAACCGGTTTGTGAGGCCAGACACCCCATCAGTGACATGACCCGTGGTGTGAGGGCAGGGACCCCTCTTGCACTATGACCCGGGTGTGAGGGCCAGGCACCCCTATGGTGTGAACCGGGGTGTGAGGGCTGGGCACCCCTTCACATGACCAGGGGTGTGGGGCCAGGGCATTGCACCATGACCGGGGTGTGAGGGCCGGGCACCTTTGGTGTGAACCGGGTGTGAGGCGGGCACCCATTCAGTGACATGACCCGGGGTGTGAGGCCGGGCTCCCCTTCAGTGCCATGAACCGGGGTGTGAGGGCCGGGCACCCCTTAAGTGCCATGAAACGGGGTGTGAGTGCTGGGCACCCATACAGTGCTTTGAACCAGGGTGAGATGGCCGGGCACCTTCACATGACCGGGTGTGGGGTCAGGCACCCCCTCCACACCATGACCCGGGTTGTGAAGGCCGGGCACTTTCCAGTGCCATGAACAGGGGTGTAGGGCTGGGCACCTCTTCAGTGCCATGTACCGGGGCGCGGGCCAGGCACCTTTCAGTGCCATGAGCAGGGGTGTGAAGGCCAGGCACCCTACAGTGTGAACACTGGTGTGGACTCCAGGCTTCACATGACTTGGGGGCCAGGCACCCCTTCATGACCCTGGGTGTGGGCGGGCACCTCTTCAGCACCATGATTCGGGGTGTGAGGGGGCCTGCACCCCTTCAGTGACATGACCCAGGGTGAGCCGGTCAACCCTTTAGTGACATGACCCGGGGTGTGAGGGCCGGGGACCCCTCAGCACCATGACCCGGATTGAGGCCAGGTCCCTTCAGTACCATGAACAGGGGTGTGAGGGCAGGGAACCCCTTCAGTGCCATGACCCGGAGTGTGGGGCCTGTGCCCTTCAGTGACATGACCCAGGGGTGAGGGCCAGTCACCGTTTAGTGACATGACCCAGGGGTGTGAGGGCCAGGACCCTCTAGCACCATGACCCGGGTGTGAGGGCCGGGTCCCCTTCAGCCACCATGAACAGGGTGTGAGGCCGGGCACTTCAGAGCCATGAACAGGGGTGTGAGGCGGCACCGCTTTCAGTACCATGAGCGGTGTGAAGGCACCTACAGAGCTGTGAACCGGGGTGTGAGGCCAGGCTCCCCTTCACATGACCCGGGGTGTGAGCCAGGCTCCCCGTCATGACTGGGTGTGAGGGCCAGGCACCCCTTCAGCACCATGACTCGGGGTGTGAGGGCCGGGCACCCCTTCACATGACCCAGGTGTCAGGGTCGGGCACCCCTCCAGCACCATGCAAGGGGTGTGTGGAGAGGCACCCCATCAGTGCCATGAACCCGGGGTGTGAGGGCCGGGGACCCTCCAACATCCATGACCCGGAGTGTGAGCAGGGCACCCCTTCAGTGCCTGAACAGGATTGAACCCTTAAATTCCATGGAAACAGGTTGTGAGGGCAGGCACCCTACAGTGTTATGATCCGGGGTGTGGGGCCAGGCACCCCTTCACATGACCCGGGGTGTGAATTTCGTGCCTTCATGACCAGGGTGTGAGGGCCAGGCACCTTCGGCCCGGGTTTGTGGTGCATACTATTTCGGGGTATGAGGCCAGGCACCTTCAGCACCATGACTCAGGGTATTAGGGCCGGGCACCCCATCATTGACATGAACCGGGGTGAGAGGGGCCAGGCACCCCTTAAGTGCCATGGAGCAGGGTGTGAGTGCCAGGCACCCTATACAGTGCTGAACGAGGTGTGAGGCCAGGGCACCCCTTCACATGACCAGGGTGTCAGGTTTAGGCACCCCTCCAGCACCATGACCCTGGGTGTGAGGGCTGGTGCCCATTCAGTGACATGACCCGGGGTGTGAGCCAGGCACCCTTTCAGTGACCTGACCCAGGGGGTGTGAGGGCGGGCACCCCTCACATGCCGCGGGGTGTGAGGGCAGGCACCCCTTCAGTGCCGAGATCTTGGGTGTGGGGGCTGGTCACCCTTCCTTTATGAACCGGTTTGTGTTGGGGTTGGGTGTTTGTGTGTGGGTGGGGTGGTGTTTGGTGTGGGGTGTGAGGGCAGGAGCGCCCATCGCGCATGACCGTGGTGTGAGGGCCGGGGACCCTTCAGCACCATGGCCAGTGTGTGAGGGTGGCACCCATTCAGTGACATGGACAGGGGTGTGAGGGCTGGGGACCTTCAGTTACATGACCTGGGGTGTGAGGGCCGGGCACCCTTCAGTGCCATGAACGGGGTGTGAGGGCCAGGCACCCCTTCAGTGCCATGAACCTGGGTGTGAGGGCTAGGCACCCTTTAAGTGACATGAAACAGGGGTTTGAGTGCAGTCACACTTAGTGACATAGCAGGGTGTGAGGCCAGACTCCCTTCAGTGCATGATGACTGGGGAGTGTGATGTCGGGAACCTCCAGTGACATGACAGGGTGTGAGGGCAGTTACCTTCAGTGCCATGGATCTGGGTGTGAGGGCTGGTCACTCTTTCAGTGACATGAAACGGGGTTTGAGGGGCTGGGCATCCCTTGCACTGTGACTCGGGGTGTGAGGGGGCACCCCTTCAGTTCATGACCCGGTTTGTGAGGGCGGCTTTTACTCGTTGACATGACCCGGGGTGTGGGGACGGGCAGACCTTCAGTGTATGACCCAGGGTGTGTGAGGCCAGGCACTTGCGTGCCAGGGGTGTGAGGCTGGGCACGTTCAGTGACCGGGGTGTGAGGCGGGCACTCCTTTCATGACGCAGGGGTGTGTGTCTGGCACCCCTTCGTGCTATGAATCGGTGTGAGGCCGGGCACCTTCAGTGCCATGACCAGGGGTTGAGTGGGCAGCCTTTCAGTGACATGAACCGGGGGTGTGAGGGCCGGGCACCCTTTAAGTTTCATGAAACAGGGTGTGAGTGCCTTTCACCCCTTGGTGACAGGGGTGTGAGGGCCAGGCACCTTCATATGACCCGGGGGTGTGGGGGTCGGGCACCCCTTCATATGACCAGGGTGTAGGGCCGGGCACCCTTCAGCACCATGTTTCGGGGTGTGAAGGCCGGCACCCCATCAGTGCCATCAACCGGGAGTGTGAAGGCGGGCACCTAATCAGATGCCACGGCGGGGTGGCAGGCCCAGGCACTTTCAATGACATGACCCGAGGTGTGAGGCCGGGGCACCCTTTCAGTGTCGCCAGACGCTGGTGTGAGGCGGGCGCACTCCTTGGTGCCATGAAGCAGGGGTGTAGTGCGGGCACCCCATACAGTGCCTTGAACCATGGTGTGAGGGCGGGCACCTTCACTATGACCCGGCGCGTGTCAGAAATTTCTTGGGCAACCCTCAACACCATGATAGCCAGGGGTGTGAGGGGCCAGGCACCCCATCAGTGCCGCCAGGCAGGGGTGTGAGGGCCGGGCACCCCTTCAGTGCCATGAGAGCAGGGGTGAGGGCAGGGCACCCATACAGCGTTATGAACCTTGGGTGTGAGGCCCAGGGCACCCCTTCACATGACCCTTGAGTGCCCAAGCCAGGCACCCCTTCAGTGCCTGACCCCGGGGTGTGAGGGCGGGCACCCTTCCCAGTGCCATGAATCAGGGTGTGAGGCCGTGCCACTTCAACTGTGGCCAGGGTGTGGGCCAGGCACCCCTATCACATGACCCTTGGTGTTAGGGGCCACCCCTTCCAGTGCCCTGACCCAGGGGTGTGAGCCGGGCATCCTTTCAGTGCCATGAATCAGGGGTTTGAGGGCCAGGCACCACTTCAGCACAATGACCCGGGGGTGTGGGGGAGGGCACCCTCCTTTCTTGGAGGGTGTGAGGGCCGGACACCAGATCAGTGACTTGAGCAGGGGTGTGACGGCTGGCTCCTTGAAGTGGTATTGCAGGGGTGTGGGCTGGGCACCTTCAATGACATGACCCGGGGTGTGAGGCCAGGCACCCTTTCGTGACATGTCCGGGTGTGAGGGCCGGGCACCTCAGAATCATTGACCCAGGTGTGAGGCCAGGCACCACTTGTACTATGACTTGGGGTGTTGGGGTTGGTTTTGTGTGGGTGTGGGCCTGGCTCATTTCAGTGTGTGAATCGGGGTGTGAGGCGGGCACCCTTTCAGTGCCATGAACAGGGGTGTGAGGGCGAACCCTTCAGTGTCATGGCCGGGGTGTGAGGTCGGGCACCCTTTCAGTGACATGACAGGGTGTGTGAGGCAGGCTGCCTTCAGTGCCATGACTCGGGGTGTGAGGCCGGGCCCCCTTCGTGCCATGAGCAGGGTGTTGTGCCAGGCACCCCTTAGAGTGCCATTAAGCAGGGTGTGAGGGCCAGTCACTCCTTCAGTGGCATGATCAGGGGTGTAGGGCCAGGCACCCCTTCATGGTCATGACCAGGTGCGGGAGCAGGGACCCCTCCAGCACCATGACCCGGAGTGTGAGGCGGGTGCCCTTCAGTGAACCGGGGTGTGGTGGGAACCCTTCAGTACCATGATCAGGGTGTAGGGCCGGGCACCCCTTCAGTACCATGACCCGGGGTGTGAGGCCGGGCTCCCTTTGAGTGTCTTTGAACAGGGGGTGTGAGGGGCAGGAACCCTTCAGTGTCATGAACCGGGGTGTGAGGCCGGGCACCTCAGCACCATGAAACAGGTGTGAGGGTCAGGCACCCCTAGTCATGAATCGGGGTGTGAGGCGGGCTCCCCCCTTCTATGACCCGGTGTGTGTGGGGCTTGGTGGTGTCTGGGGTGTGGTGGGTCAGTGCCATGAATCGGGGTGTTTTGGGGCCTGGCTGGATTCGAGTGCCATGACCAGGGGTGTGGGCCGGGCACACCATCATCACCATGACCCGGGGTGTGAGGGCCAGGCACCCCTCCAGCACCATGGCCAGGGGTGTGAGGGCGGACACCCATTCAGTGACAGACCTGGGCTGTGACGGGCAGGCAGGCCTTCAGTGACCTTGGGGTGTGAGGGCCAGGCACCCCTCCAGCACCATGCCCGGGGTGTGAGGGCACCCCTTCAGTGCCAGAACCTGGGTGTGAGGCCGGTCCTCCTTCGGTGACATGACCTGGGGTGTGAGGCCGAGCCTTCAGGACATCACCCGGGGTGCGAGGGCCGGGCACCCTCCAGCACCATGACCCGGGTGTGAGGGCCAGGCACCCCGTTCAGTGCCATGAACTGGGGTGTGAGGCCAGGCTTATAGTGCCTAAAACGGGGTGTGAGTGCCGGGTACCCCCAGCACCATGGCCCGGGGTGTGAGGCGGACACCCATTCCAGTGACATGACCAGGGTGTGACGGCCAGAAACCCCTTCAGTGACATGACCCGGGGTGTGAGGACGGGCACCCTCCAGCACCATGCCCCGGGGTGTGAGGCCGGGCACCCTTCAGTGCCATGGACCTGGAGTGTGAGGGCCGGTTACTCCTTCAGTGACATGAACCGGTTTGTGAGGGCCAGGCACACCCATCAGTGACATGACCCGTGGTGTGAGGGCCAGGGACCCCTCCAGCACCATGACCCGTAGTGTGGGGCCAGTCACCCCTTTAGTGACATGACCCGGGGTGAGGCCGGGGACCCTCCAGCACCGTGACCCGGGTGTGAGGCCGGGCACCCCTTCAGTGCCATGAACAGGGGTGTGAGGGCCAGGCACCTTCAGTGCCATGAACCGGGGTGTGAGGGCTGGGCACCCTTTCAGTGCCATAAGCAGGGTGTGAAGGCCAGGCACCCCTGCATTTCTGTGAACCGGGGGTGTGAGGCCGGCACCCTTCACATGACCAGGGTGTGAGGGCCGGGCACCCCTTCACATGACCCGGGGTGTGGGCCGGGCTTCACATGACCCGGGGTGTGAGGGCAGGCACTTCACATGACCAGGGTGTGAGGCCGGGCACCCCTTCACATGACTCGTGGTGTGAGGGCCAGGCTTCCCCTTCACATGACCGGGGTGTGAGGGCCGGGCACCTTC
>NW_024724865.1:0-24534 GCF_018991925.1 Homarus americanus
TTTGTTATACTCGATCAGGGGACTTTGTTATACTCGATCAGGAGGCTTTGTTGTACTCGGTCAGGGGACTTTACTATACTCGACCAGGGGACATTGTTATACTCGACCAGGGGGCTTTGTTATACTCGATTAGGGGATTCTGTTATAATCGATCAGGAGGCTTTGTTTTATTCGATCAGGGGACTTTGCTATACTCGATCAGGGGACTTTGTTATACTCGAACAGGGGGCTTTGTTATACTCGACCAGAGAACTTTTTTATACTTGACCAATGAACTTTGTTATACTCGATGAGGGGCCTTTGTTATACTCGATTAGGAGACTTTGTTATACTCGATCAGGAGGCTTTGTTATACTCGTCTAGGGTGCTTTTTTATACTCGATCAGGGGACTTTGTTATACTCGATCAGAGGACTTTGTCTTACATGATCAGGGCCCTTTGCTATACTCGACCAGGGGACTTTGTTATAATCGATCAGTTGACTTTGTTATGCTCGATATGGGGACTTTGTTATACCGGGCCAGGGGACTTTTTTGTACTCGATCAGGGGACTTTGTTATACTGGACCAGAGGATTTTTTTATACTCGATCAAGGGACTTTGTTATACACGATCATTGGACTTTTGTTATACTCGATCAGGGGACTTTTTTATACTCGACCAGAGGCCTTTGTTATACTCGATCAGGGACTTTGATATACTCGATAAGGGGACTTTGTTATACTCGATAAGGGCAATATGTTATACTCGATAAGGGGATTTAATGTTAGACTCGAACAGGGGAATTTGTTATTCTCGACCAGGGGACATTATTTTACTCGATCAGGGGATATGTTATACTTGATTAGGGGACTTTGTTATACTCGATCAGGGGACTTTGTTATACTTGATTAGAGGACTTTGTTATACTCGACCAGACGCCTTTGTTATACTCGATCAGGGGACTTTGTTATACTCGATAAGGGGACTTTGCTATACTCGATAAGGGGAATATGTTATTCTCGATAAGGGGATTTAATGATAGACTCGAACTGGGGACTTTGTTATACTCGACCAAGGACTTTGTTATATTCGATCATGGGATATGTTATACTCGATCAGAGAACTTTGTTATACTCGATCACGGGAAGTTTGTTATACTTGATTAGGGGACTTTGTTATACTCAATCAGGGGACTTTGTTGTACTTGATCAGAGGACTTTGTTATACTCGACCAGGGGCCTTTGTTATGCTCGATTAAAAAACTTTGTTATACTCGACCAGGGGACTTTGTTATACTCACCAGGGACTTGGTTATACTGATCAGGGATAATACTCGATCAGGGACTTTGTACTGACCAGGAACTTTAGCATTTTTCTGGATCAGGACTTTGTTATACTTGGATTAGGGACTTTGAGATACCTGATCAGGGACTCATGGTTATACTTGGATTAGGGGACTTTATTATACTCGATCAGGGACTTTGTTATACTGGATCAGAGGTCTTGTTATACTCGACCAGGGGCTTTATTATACCCACCTTGTGAACTTGTTTTACTCGATCAGGATATGTTATAGTACTGACTCATGAGATTTTGCTGCTATACTCTCGGTTCAGGGGATTCTGGAGTTATACTCGTCCAGGGACTTGGTTATACCCAAGATCAGGGACTTTGTTATACTTGATTAGGGGACTTTGTTATACTCGATCATGGACTTTGGTTATACTCTTGATCAGAGGACTTCTGAAGAGGACTACCAGGGGACTTTGTAATACTCCACCAGGAACTTGTTATACTCGATCAGGGGATATGTTATACTCGATCAGGGGACTTTGTTATACTCGGTTCAGGGGACTTTGTTATACTCGTCCAGGGGGCTTTGTTATAGTAGCATTAGAGGACTTTGTTATACTCGATGAGGGGACTTTGTCTTACTCGATCAGTGCCCTTTGTTATACTCGACCATGGGACTTTGTTATAATCGATTAGGGGACTTTGTTATGCTCGTTCTGGGGACTTTGTTAAACTGGGCCAGGAGACGTTGTTATACTCGATCAGGGGATATGTTATACTCGATCAAGGGACTTTGTTATACTGGAGCAGGGGACTTTGTTATACTAGATCATGGGACTTTGTTATACTCGATCAGGGAACTTTGTTATACTCATCCAGGGGGTTTTGTTATACTCGATCAGGGGACTTTTTTATAATCGATCAGGGGAATTTGTCTTACTCGATCAGGGCCCTTTGCTATACTCGACCGGGGGACTTTGTTATAATCGATGAGGGGTCTTTGGTATGCTCGATCTAGGGACTTTTTTATTCTGGGCAAGGGGGCTTTTTTATACTCCATCAGGGGGCTTTGTTACAATGGACCAGAGGACATTTTTATACTCGATTAGGGGACTTTGTTATACTCGATTAGGGGACTTTTGTTACACTCGATCAGGGGACTTTGTTAACTTCGAACAGGGGCCTTTGTTATACTCGATTAGGGGACTTAGTTATACTCGATCAGGAGGCTTTGTCTTATTCGATCAGGGACTTTGCTATACTCGACCAGGGGACTTTGTTGTACTTGATCAGAGGACTTTGTTATACTCGACCAGTTGACTTTGTTATACTCCACCAGGGACTTGTTATACTCGATCAGGGTATATGTTATACACGATCAGGGGACTTTGTTATACTCGATCAGGAGGCTTTTTTATACTTGATCATGGGACTTTGCTATACTCGACCAGGGCACTTTGTTATACACGATGAGGGGACTTTGTTATACTCGACCAGGGGACTTTTTTATACTTGTCCAATGGACTTTCTTATACTCGATGAGGGCCCTTTGTTATACTCGATCAGGGGCATTTGTTATACTCGAGCAGGGGACTTTGTTATACTCGATTAGGGGACATTTTTATACTCGACCAGAGTACTTTGTTATACTCGATCAGGGGATATGTTATACTCGATCAGGGGACTTTGTTATACTCAATCAGGGACTTTGTTATACTCGATTAGGGGCCTTTGTTATACTTGATGAGGGGGTTTTGTTATACTCGACCAGGGGACTTTGTCATACTCGATCAGGGGACTTTGTTATACTCGACTAAGGGACTTTTTTATACTTGATCCGGGGACTTTGTAATACTCGATCAGTGGACTTTTCTATATTTGACCGATGGACTTTGTTATACTCGATGAGGGGTCTTTGTTATACTCGATCAGGGGACTTTGTTATACTCGACCAGGGGACTTTGTTATACTCGATGAGGGGATATGTTATACTTTATCAAAGGACTTTATATACTCTCGATCAAGGGACTTCGTTATACTTGGATTAGGGGACTTGTTATTTCAGATCAGGGGACTTTGTTATACTTGATCAGAGGACTTTGTTATACTCGACCAGGTGCCTTTGTTATGCTCGATTAGATAACTTTGTTATACTCGACCAGGGGACTTTAATATACTCCACCAGGGACTTGTTATACTCGATCAGGGGATATGTTATACTCGATCAGGGGACTTTGTTATACTCGGTTCAGGGGACTTTGTTATACTCGATCTGGGGACTTTGATATACTCGATCAGGAAACTTTGTTATGCTCATCCAGGGGGTTTTGTTATACTCGATCAGGGGATTTTGTTATACTCGATAAGGGGACTTTGTCTTACTCGATCAGGGCCCTTTGCTATACTCGACCAGGGGACTTTGTTATAATCGTTCAGGGGTCTTTGGTATGCTCGATCTAGGGACTTTGTTATTCTGGGCAAGGGGACTTTTTTATAATCGATCAGGGGACTTTGTTACACTGGTCCAGAGGACATTTTTATACTCGATTAGGGGACTTTGTTATACTCGATTAGGGGACTTTTGTTACACTCGATCATGGGACTTTGTTATACTCGACCAGGGGCCTTTATTATACTCGATTAGGGGACTTTGTTATACTCGATATGGGGACTTTGTTATACTCGATAAGGGAATCGGTTATACCGATAAGGGACTCTGTTGACTTCGAACAGGGACTTTGTTATACTCGACCAGGGACTTTGTTATACTCGAGCAGGGGGCTTTGTTATACTCGATCAGGGGACTTTGTTATACTCGATCAGGAGGCTTTGCTGTACTCGGTCAGGGGACTTTACTATACTCGACCAGGGGACATTGTTATAATCGACCAGGGGGCTTTGTTATACTCGATTAGGGGACTTTGATATAATCGATCAGGAGGCTTTGTTTTATTCGATCAGGGGACTTTGCTATACTTGACTAGGGGACTTTGTTATACTCGAACAGGGGGCTTTGTTATACTCGACCAGAGAACTTTTTTAAACCTGACCAATGAACTTTGTTATACTCGATGAGGGGCCTTTGTTATACTCGATTAGGGGACTTTGTTATACTCGATCAGGAGGCTTTGTTATACTCGATCAGGGGACTTTGTTATACACGATCAGGGGACTTTGTTATACTGGACCAGGGGACTTTGTTATACTCGATCAGGGGACTATGTTATACTCGATCAGGGGACTTTGTTATACTCGTCTAGGGGGCTTTTTTATACTCGATCAGGGGACTTTGTTATACTCGACCAGAGAACTTTTTTATACCTGACCAATGAACTTGGTTATACTCGATGAGGGGCCTTTGTTATACTCGATTAGGGGACTTTGTTATACTCGATCAGGAGGCTTTGTTATACTCGATCAGGGGACTTTTTTATACTCGATCAGGGGACTTTGTTACACTGGTCCAGAGGACACTTTTATACTCGATTAGGGGACTTTGTTATACTCGATTAGGGGACTTTTGTTACACTCGATCAGGGGACTTTGTTATACTCGACCAGGGGCGTTTGTTATACTCGATTAGGGGACTTTGTTATACACGATATGGGGACTTTGTTATACTCGATAAGGGGAATTTGTTATACTCGATAAGGGGACTTTGTTAGACTCGAACAGGGGACTTTGTTATACTCGACCAGGGGACTTTGTTATAGTCGATTAGGCGGGTTTGTTATACTCGATCAGGGGACTTTCTTATGCTCGATGAGGGGCCTTTGTTATACTCGATCAGGGGCCTTTGTTATACTAGATCAGGGGACTTTGTTATACTCGATTAGAGGCCTTTTTTGGACTCGATTAGGAGACTTTGTTATAATCGAGCAGGGGGCTTTGTTGTACTCGGTGAGGGGACTTTACTATACTCGACCAGGGGACATTGTTATACTCGACCAGGGGGCTTTGTTATACTCGATTAGGGGACTTTGTTATAATCGATCAGGAGGCTTTGTTTTATTCGATCAGGGGACTTTGCTATACTCGATCAGGGGACTTTGTTATACTCGAACAGGGGCTTTAAGTATAATTTTACCAGAGAACTTTTTTATAATTTCTAATTGCACGAACTTTGTTATTATACTCGATGAGGGGCCTTGTTATACTCGATTAGGGGACTTTGTTATACTCGATCATGAGGCTTTGTTATACTCGATCAGGGGACTTTGTTATACTCGATCAGGGGACTTTGTTATACTGGACCAGGGGACTTTGTTATACTCGATAAGGGGACTTTGTTATACTCGATCAGGGGACTTTGTTATACTCGTCTACGGGGCTTTTTTATACTCGATCATGGGACTTTGTTATACTCGATCAAAGGAACTTTGTCTTACATGATGTGGGCCCTTTGCCATACTCGACGAGGGGACTTTGTTATAAACGATCAGGGGACTTTGTTATGCTCGATATGGGGACTTTGTTATACCGGGCCAGGGTACTTTTTTGTACTCGATCAGGGGACTTTGTTATACTGGACCAGAGGATTTTTTTATACTCGATCAAGGGACTTTGTTATACTTGATCAGGGGACTTTTGTTACACTCGATCAGGGGACTTTGTTATACTCGACCAGGGGCCTTTGTTATACTCGATCAGGGGACTTTGTTATACGCGATCAGGAGACTTTGTTATACTCGATAAGGGGCCTTTGTGATACTCGATCAGGGGACTTTCTTATACTCCACCAGGGACTTTCTTATATTCGATCAGGGGATATGTAATACTCGATCAGGGGACTTTGTTATACACGATCAGTGATGTTTGTTATACTCGTCCAGGGGGCTTTGTTATACGCGATAAGGGGACTTTGTTAGACTCGAACAGGGGACTTTGTTATACTCGACCAGGGGACTTTGTTATACTCGATTAGGCGGCTTTGTTATACTCGATCAGGGGACTTTCTTATGCCCCTCGACAGAGGGCCTTTGTTATACTCGATCAGGGGCCTTTGTTGTACTAGATCAGGGGACTTTGTTATACTCGATTAGAGGCCTTTTTGGACTCGATTAGGGGACTTTGTTATACTCGAGTAGGGGGCTTTGTTATACTCGATCAGGAGGCTTTGTTGTACTCGGTCAGGGGACTTTACTATACTCGACCAGGGGACATTGTTATACTCGACCAGGGGGCTTTGTTATACTCGATTAGGGGACTTTGTTATAATCGATCAGGAGGCTTTGTTTTATTCGATCAGGGGACTTTGCTATACATGACTAGGGGACTTTGTTATACTCGAACAGGGGGCTTTGTTATACTCGACCAGAGAACTTTTTTATACTTGACCAATGAACTTTGTTATACTCGATGAGGGGCCTTTGTTATACTCGATTAGGGGACTTTGTTATACTCGATCAGGAGGCTTTGTTATACTCGATCAGGGGACTTTGTTATACTCGATCAGGGGACTTTGTTATACTGGACCAGGGGACTTTGTTATACTCGATCAGGGGACTTTGTTATACTCGATCAGGGGACTTTGTTATACTCGTCTAGGGGGCTTTTTTATACTCGATCAGGGGACTTTGTTATACTCGATCAAAGGACTTTGTCTTACATGATGAGTGCCCTTTGCTATACTCGACCAGGGGACTTTGTTATAAACGATCAGGGGACTTTGTTATGCTCGATATGGGGACTTTGTTATACCGGGCCAGGGGACTTTTTTGTACTCGATCAGGGGACTTTGTTATACTGGACCAGAGGATTTTTTTATACTCGATCAAGGGACTTTGTTACACTCGATCAGGGGACTTTGCTATAATCGATCAGGGAAATTTGGTATGCTTGATCTAGGGAATTTGTTATACTGGGCCAGGGAACTTTTTTATACTCGATCAGGGGACTTTGTTACACTGGACCAGGGGACATTTTTATACTCGATCAGGGGACTTTGTTATACTTGATCAGGGGACTTTTGTTACACTCGATCAGGGGACTTTGTTATACTCGACCAGGGGCCTTTGTTATACTCGATCAGGGGACTTTGTTATACGCGATCAGGAGACTTTGTTATACTCGATTAGGGGCCTTTGTGATACTCGATCTGGGGACTTTCTTATACTCCACCAGGGACTTTCTTATATTCGATCAGGGGATATGTAATACTCGATCAGGGGACTTTGTTATACACGATCAGGGATGTTTGTTATACTCGTCCAGGGGGCTTTGTTATACTCGATAAGGGGACTTTGTTATACTCGATCAGGCGACTTTGTCTCATTGGATCAGGGCCTTTGTTATACTCGACCAGGGGACTTTGTTATAATCGATCAGGGGACTTTGTTACGCTCGATCTGGGGACTTTGTTATACTGGGCCAGGAGACTTTGTAATACTCGATCAGGGGATATGTTATACTCGGGGACTTTGTTTTACTGGACCAGGGGACTTTGTTATACTCGATCATGGAACTTTGTTATACTCGATCAGGGAACTTTGTTATACTCGTCCAGGGGGCTTTGTTATACTTGATCAGGGGACTTTGTTATACTCGATAAGGGGACTTTGTTATACTCGATCAGTGGAATTTCCTATATTTGACCAATGGACTTTGCTAAACTCGATGAGGGACCTTGGTTATACTCGGTCAGGGGACTTTGTTATACTCGACCAGGGGACTTTGTTATACTCGAGCAGGGGACTTTGTCATACTCGACCAGAGGACTTTGTTATACTCGATCAGAGGATATGTTATACTCGATCAGGCGGCTTTGTTATACTCGATCAGGGGACTTTGTTATACTTGATTATGGGACTTTGTTATACTCGATCAGGGGACTTTGTTACACTGGACCAGGGGACATTTTTATGCTCGATTAGGGGACTTTGTTATTCTCGATCAGGGGACTTTTGTTAAACTCGATCAGGAAACTTTGTTATACTCGACCAGGGGCCTTTTTATACTCGATTAGGGGACTTTTTTATACTCGATAAGGGAATTTGTTATACTCGATACGGAGAATTTGTTATACTCGATAAGGGGACTTTGTTAGACTCGAACAGGGGACTTTGTTATACTCGACCAGGGGACTTTGTTATACTCGATCAGGGGACTTTGTTATACTCGACCAGGGGACTTTGTTATACTCGATCAGGGGACTTTGTTATACTTGATTAAGGGACTTTGTTATACTCGATCAGGGGACTTTGTTATACTTGATCAGAGGACTTTGTTATACTCGACCAGACGCCTTTGTTATACTCGATCAGGGACTTTGTTATACTCGATAAGGGGACTTTGCTATACTCGATATGGGGAATATGTTATTCTCGATAAGGGGATTTAATGTTAGACTCGAACTGGGGACCTTGTTATACTCGACCAGGGGACTTTGTTATATTCGATCAGGGGATATGTTTTACTCGATCAGAGAACTTTGTTATACTCGATCAGGGGACTTTGTTATACTTGATTAGGGGACTTTGTTATACTCGATCAGGGGACTTTGTTATACTTGATCAGAGGACTTTGTTATACTCGACCAGGGGCCTTTGTTATGCTCGATTAGAAAACTTTGTCATACTCGACCAGGGGACTTTGTTATACTCCACCAGGGAGTTGTTATACTCGATCAGGGGGATATGTTATACTCGATCAGGGGAGTTTGTTATACTCGACCAGGGAACTTTTTTATACTTGATCAGGGGACTTTGTCATACTCGATCAGTGGACTTTCCTATATTTGACCGATGGACTTTGCAATACTCGATGAGGGGTCGTTTTTATACTCAATCAAGGGACTTTGTTATACTCGACCAGGGAACTTTGTTATACTCGATCAAGGGATATGTTATACCCGATCAGGGGACTTTGTTATACTCGATCAGGGGACTTTGTTATACTTGATTAGGGGACTTTGTTATACTCGATCAGGGGACTTTGTTATACTTGATCAGAGGAATTTGTTATACTCAACCAGTGGACTTTGTTATACTCCACCAGGAACTTGTTATACTCGATCAGGGGATATGTTATACTCTATCAGGGGACTTTGTTATACTCAGTTCAGGGGACTTTGTTATACTCGTCCAGGGGGCTTTGTTATACTAGCATCAGAGGACTTTGTTATACTCGATGAGGGGAGTTTGTCTTACTCGATCAGGGCCCTTTGTTATACTCGACCATGGGACTTTGTTATAATTGATTAGGGGACTTTGTTATGCTCGTTCTGGGTACTTTGTTAAACTGGGCCAGGAGACGTTGTTATACTCGATCAGGGGATATGTTATACTCGTTCAGGGGACTTTGTTATACTGGAGCAGGGGACTTTGTTATACGCGATCAGGGAACTTTGTTATACTCGATCAGGGAACTTTGTTATACTCGTCCAGGGGGTTTTGTTATACTCGATTATGGGACTTTGTTATACTCGATCAGGGGACTTTGTCTTACTCGATCAGGGCCCTTTGCTATACTCGACCGGGGGACTTTGTTATAATCGATTAGGGGTCTTTGGTATGCTTGATCTAGGGACTTTTTTATTCTGGGCAAGGGGGCTTTTTTATACTCGCTCAGGGGGCTTTGTTACAATGGACCAGAGGACATTTTTATACTCGATTAGGGGACTTTGTTATACTCGATTAGGGGACTTTTGTTACACTCGATTAGGGGACTTTGTTATACTCGAACAGGGGCCTTTGTTATACTCGATTAGGGACTTTTTTATACTCGAGCAGGGGGCTTTGTTATACTCGATTAGGGGACTTTGTTATACTCGATCAGGAGGCTTTGTCTTATTCGATCAGGGGACTTTGCTATACTCGACCAGGGGACTTTGTTATACTCGAACAGGGGAATTTGTTATAGTCGACCAGGGAACATTTTTATACTTGACCAATGAACTTTGTTATACTCGATGAGGGGTCTTTGTTATACTCGAGTAGGGGACTTTGTTATACTCGATGAGGACGCTTTGTTTTTCTCGATCAGGGGACTTTGCTATACTCGACCAGGGGACTTTGTTATACTGGGCCAGGGGACTTTTTTATACTCAATCAGTGGACTTTGTTATACTCGATCAGGGGACTTTGTTATACTCGTCTAGGGGGCTTTTTATACTCGATCAGGGGACTTTGTTATACTCGATCAGAGGACTTTGTCTTACTCGATCAGGGCCCTTTGCTATACTCGACCAGGGGACTTTGTTATAATCGATCAGGGTACTTTGTTATCCTCGATATGGGGACTTTGTTATACCGGGCCAGGGGACTTTTTTATACTCGATCAGGGGACTTTGTTATACTCGATCACTGGACTTTTGTTATACTCGATCAGGGGATTTAATGTTAGACTCGAACAGGGGACTTTGTTATACTCGACCAGGGGACTTTCTTATAATCGATCAGGGGATATGTTATACTCGATCAGGGGTCTTTGTTATACTGGAGCAGGGGACTTTGTTATACTCGATCAGGGGACTTTGTTATACTCGATGAGGGGACTTTGTTATACTCGATGAGAGAACTTTGTTATACTCGTCTAGGGGATTTGTTATACTCGATCAGGGGACTTTGCTATACTCGATCCACTGGACTTTTGATATATACTCGATCAGAAGTTTAATGTTAGACTCTGGCAGACAGGACTTTGTTATATACTCGACCAGGGGACTTTCTTACTCTCCGTCGATCCGAGATTTGTTATACTCGACCAGGGGACTTTGTTATAATCGATCAGGGGATATGTTATACTCGATCAGGGGATTTTGTTATACTTGATCAGAGGACTTTGTTATACTCGACCAGGGGCCTGTGTTATGCTCGATTAGAAAACTTTGTTATACTCGACCAGGGGACTTTCTTATACTCCACCAGGGACTTGTTATACTCGATCAGGGGATATGTTATACTCGTTCAGGGGACTTTGTTATACTCGGTTCAGGGGACTTTGTTATACTCGTCCACTGGGCTTTGTTATACTAGCATCAGAGGACTTTGTTATACTCGATGAGGGGACTTTGTCTTACTTGATGAGGAACCTTTGTTATACTCGACCAGGGGACTTTGTTATAATCGATTAGGGGACTTTGTTATGCTCGATCTGGGGAATTTGTTTAACTGGGCCAGGAGAAGTTGTTATACTCGATCAGGGGATATGTTATACTCGATCAGGGGTCTTTGTTATACTGGAGCAGGGGACTTTGTTATACTCGTTCAGGGGACTTTGTTATACTCGATCAGTGAACTTTGTTATTCTCATCCAGGGGGCTTTGTTATACTCGATGAGGGGACTTTGTTATACTCGATGAGAGAACTTTGTTATACTCGTCTAGGGGGCTTTGTTATACTCGATCAGGGGACTTTGCTATACTCGATCAGGGAAATTTGGTATGCTTGATCTAGGGACTTTGTTATACTGGGCCAGGGAACTTTTTTATACTCGATCAGGGGACTTTGTTACACTGGACCAGGGGACATTTTCATACTCGATCAGGGGAATTTGTTATATTTGATCAGGGGACTTTTGTTACACTCGAGCAGGGGACTTTGTTAAACTCGACCAGGGGCCTTTGTTATACTCGATCACGGGACTTTGTTATACGCGATCAGGAGACTTTGTTATACTCGATTAGGGGCCTTTGTGATACTCGATCAGGGGACTTTCTTATACTCCACTAGGGACTTTCTTATATTCGATCAGGGGATATGTAATACTCGATCAGGGGACTTTGTTATACACGATCAGGGATCTTTGTTATACTCGTCCAGGGGGCTTTGTTATACTCGATCAGGGGACTTTGTTATACTCGATCAGGGGACTTTGTCTCATTCGATCAGGGCCCTTGTTATATTCGATCTGGGGACTTTGTTATAACCGATCAGGGGACTTTGTTACGCTCGATCTGGGGACTTTGTTATACTGGACCAGGGGACTTTGTTATACTCGAACATGGGACTTTGTTATACTCGATCAGGGAACTTTGTTATACACGTCCAGGGGGCTTTGTTATACTCGATAAGGGGACTTTGTTATACTCGATCAAGGGACTTTGTCTTACTCGATCAGGGCCCTTTGCTATTCTCGACCAGGAGACTTTGTTATAATCGATCAGGGGACATTGTTATGCTTGATCTGGGACTTTGTTATACTCGATCAGTGGACTTTCCTATATATGACCAATGGACTTTGCTAAACTCGATGAGGGGCCTTGGTTATACTCGATCAGGGGACTTTGTTATACTCGACCAGGGACTTTGTTATACTCGATCAGGGGACTTTGTCATACTCGACCAGAGGACTTTGTTATACTCGATCAGAGGATATGTTATACTCGATCAGGCGGCTTTGTTATACTCGATCAGGGGACTTTGTTATACTTGATTATGGGACTTTGTTATACTCGATCAGGGGACTTTGTTACACTGGACCAGGGGACATTTTTATGCTCGATTAGGGGACTTTGTTAATCTCGATCAGGGGACTTTTGTTAAACTCGATCAGGAAACTTTGTTATACTCGACCAGGGGCCTTTGTTATACTCGATTAGGGGACTTTGTTATACTCGATAAGGGAATTTGTTATACTCGATACGGAGAATTTGTTATACTCGATAAGGGGACTTTGTTAGACTCGAACAGGGGACTTTGTTATACTCGACCAGGGGACTTTGTTATACTCGATTTGGCGGCTTTGTTATACTCGATCAGGGGACCTTCTTATACTCGATGTGGGGCCTTTGTTATACTCGATGAGGGGCCTTTGTTATACTAGATCAGGGGACTTTGTTATACTCGATTAGAGGCCTTTTTTGGGCTCAATCAGGGGACTTTGTTATACACGAGCAGGGGGCTTTGTTATACTCGATCAGGGGACTTTGTTATAATCGATCAGGAGGCTTTGTTTTACTCGATCAGGGGACTTTGTTATACTTGAGTAGGGGGCTTTGTTATACTCGATTAGGGGACTTTGTTATACTCGATGAGGAGGCTTTGTTATACTCGATCAGGGGACTTTGCTATACTCGACCAGGGGACTTTGTTATACTCGATTAGTGGACTTTGTTATACTCGACCAGGGAACTTTTTTATCCTTGACCAATGGACTTTGTTATACTCGATGAAGGGCCTTTGTTTTACTTGATGAGGGGACTTTGTTATACTCGACCAGGGGACTTTGTTATACTCGATCAGGGGACTTTTTTATACTCGACCAGAAGACTTTGTTATACACAATCAGGGAATATGTTATACTTGATCAAGGGACTTTGTTATACTCAACAAGGGGACTTTGTTATACTCGATCAGGGGACTTTGTTATACTCTAAAGGGGACTTTTTTATACTCGACCAGAAGACTTTGTTATACACAATCAGGGAATATGTTATACTTGATCAAGGGATTTTGCTATACTCGACCAGGGGACTTTGTTATAATCGATCAGTGTACTTTGTTATGCTCGATATGGGGACTTTGTTATACCGGGCCAGGGGACTTTTTTATACTCGATCAGGGGACTTTGTTATACTCGATCACTGGACTTTTGTTATACTCGATCAGGGGATTTAATGTTAGACTCGAACAGGGGACTTTGTTATACTCGACCAGGGGATGTTGTTATAATCGAACAGGGGATATGTTATACTTGATCAGGGGACTTTGTTATCCTCGATCAGGGGACTTTGTTATACTTGATTTGGGGACTTGTTATACTCGATCATGGGAGTTTGTTATACTTGATCAGAGGACTTTGTTATACTCGACCAGGGGCCTCTGTTATGCTCGATTAGAAAACTTTGTTATACTCGACCAGGGGACTTTCTTATACTCCACCAGGGACTTGTTATACTGGATCAGGGGATATGTTATGCTCGATCAGGGGACTTTGTTATACTCGGTTCAGGGGACTTTGTTATACTCGTCCAGGGGGCTTTGTTATACTAGCATCAGAGGACTTTCTTATACTCGATGAGGGGACTTTGACTTACTCGATGAGGAACCTTTGTTATACTCGACCAGGGGACTTTGTTATAATCGATTAGGGGACTTTGTTATGCTCGATCTGGGGAATTTGTTAAACTGGGCCAGGAGACGTTGTTATACTCGATCAGGGGATATGTTATACTCGATCAGGGGACTTTGTTATACTGGAGCAGGGGACTTTGTTATACTCGATCAGGGGACTTTGTTATACTCGATCAGTGAACTTTGTTATTCTCATCCAGGGGGCTTTGTTATACTCGATGAGGGGACATTTGTTGTACTCGATCAGGGGACTTTGTCTTACTCGATCAGGGCCCTTTGCTATACTCGACCGGGGGACTTTGTTACAATCGATCAAGGGTCTTTGGTATGCTCGATCTAGGGACTTTGTTATTCTGGGCAAGGGGGCTTTTTTATACTCGATCAGGGGACTTTGCTACACTGGACTAGAGGACATTTTTATCCTCGATCAGGGGACTTTGTTACATTGGACCAGAGGACATTTTTATACTCGATTAGGGGACTTAGTTATACTCGATTAGGCGACTTTTGTTACACTCGATCAGGGGATTTTGTTATACTCGACCAGGGGCCTTTTTATACTCGATTAGGGGACTTTGTTATACTCGATAAGGGGAATTTGTTATTCTCGATAAGGGGACTTTGTTAGACTCGAATAGGGGACTTTGTTAGACTCGAATAGGGAACTTTGTTATACTCTACCAGGGGACTTTGTAATACTCGATTAGGCGGCTTTGTTATACTCGATCAGGGGACTTTCTTATACTCGATGTGGGACCTTTGTTATACTCGATAAGGGGCCTTTGTTATACTAGATCAGGGGACTTTGTTATACTCGATTAGAGGCCTTTTTGGACGCGATAAGGGGACTTTGTTATACTCGATCAGGGGACTTTGCTATACTCAACCAGGGGACTTTGTTATACTCGAGCAGGGGGCTTTGTTATACTCGATAAGGGGACTCTGTTATACTCGATGAGGACGCTTTGTTATATTCGATCAGGGGACTTTGCTATACTCGACCAGGAGACTTTGTTATACTCGAACAGGGGACTTTGTTATACTCGACCAGGGGACTTTGTTATACTCGATCAGAGGCCTTTGTTATACTAGATCAGGGGACTTTGTTACACTCGATTAGGGGCCTTTTTTGGACTCGATGAGGGGCCTTTGTTATACTCGATCAGGAGACTTTGTTTTACTCGATCAGGTGACTTTCTTATACTCGAGCAGGGGGCTTTGTTATATTCGATCAGGGGACTTTGTTATACTCGATCAGGAGGCTTTGTTATACTCGACCAGGGGACTTTTTTAAACTTGACCAGAGGACTTTGTTATATTCGATTAGGGGACTTTGTTATACTCGATCATGGGACTTTGTTATACTCGAGCAGGGGACGTTGTTATACTCGATCAGGGGACTTTTTTATACTCGATCAGAGGACTTTGTTATATTCGATTAGGGGACTTTGTTATACTCGAACCAGGGGACTTTTTTATACTTGACCAATGGACTTTGTTTTACTCAATGAGGGACCTTTGTTATACTCGATCAGGGGACTTTGTTATACACGACCAGGAGACTTTGTTATACGCGATCAGGGGATATGTTATACTCGATCAGGGGACTTTGTTATACTCAACCAGAGGACTTTGTTATGCTCATATAGGGGAATTTGTTATACTCGATTTGGGGCCTTTGTTATATTTGATGAGGGGGTTTTGTTATACTCGACCAGGGGACTTTGATATGCTCGATCAGGGGACTTTGTTATACTCGATCAGGGGACATTGTTATATTTGATTAGGGGACTTTGTTATACTCATATAGGGGACTTAGTTTTACTCGATTTGGGGCCTTTGTTATATTTGATGAGGGGGTTTTGTTATACTCGACCAGGGGCCTTTGTTATGCTCGATTAGAAAACTTTGTATTACTCGACCAGGGGACTTTGTTATACTCCACCAGGGCCTTTGTTATACTTGATCAGGGGATATGTTATACTCGATCAAGGGACTTTGTTATACTCGGTAGAGGGGACTTTGTTATATTCGATCAGGGGATTTTGTTATACACGACCAGGGGACTTTGTTATACGAGATCAGGGGACTTTTTTATACTCGACCAGAGGACTTTGTTATACTCGATCAGGGGATATGTTATACTCGATCAGGGGACTTTGTTATACTCGATTAGGGGCCTTTGTTATACTTGATGAGGGGGGTTTTGTTTTACTCGACCAGGGGACTTTTTATACTTGATCAGGAGACTTTGTCATACTCGATCAGTGGACTTTCCTATATTTGAACCAATGGACTTTGCTATACTCGACGAGGGGTCTTTGTTATACTCGATCAGGGGACTTTGTTATACTCGACCAGGGGACTTTGTTGTACTCGATCAGGGGACTTTGTCATATTCGACCAGACGACTTTGTTATACTCGATCAGGGGATATGTTATACTCGAACAGAGGACTTTGCTATACTCGATCAGGGGACTTTGTTATACTTGGTTAGGGGACTATGTTATACTCGATCAAGGGACTTTGTTATACTTGATCAGAGGACTTTGTTATACACGACAAGGGGCCTTTGTTATGCTCGATTAGAAAACTTTGTTATACTCGACCATTGGACTTTGTTATACTCCACCAGGAACTTTGTTATACTCGATCAGGGGATATGTTATACTCGACAACGGGACTTTGTTATACTCGATCAGGGGACTTTCTTATACTCGATGAGGGGCCTTTGTTATACTCGATTAGGTGCCTTTGTTATACTAGATCAGGGGACTTTGTTATACTCGATTAGAGGCCTTTTTTGGACTCGATCAGGGGACTTTGTTATACTCGAGCAGGGAGCTTTGTTATACTCGATCAGGGGAATTTGTTATACTCGATCAGGAGGCTTTGTTTTACTCGATGAGGGGACTTTGCTCTACTCGACCAGGGGACTTCGTTATACTCGAGCAGGGGGCTTTGTTATACTCGATTAGGGGACTTTGTTATACTCGATCAGGAGGCTTTGTTATACTCCATCAGGGGACTTTGCTATACTCGAAAAGGGGACTTTGTTATACTCGATTAGGGAACTTTGTTATACTCGACCAGTGAACTTTTTTATACTTGACAAATGGACTTTGTTATACTCGATGAGGGGCCTTTGTTATACTCGGCCAGGAGACTTTGCTATAGTCGACCAGGGGACTTTGTTATACTCGCTTAGGGAACTTTGTTATACTCGACCAGGGACTTTGTTATACTCGATTAGGGGAGTTTGTTATACTCGATTAGGGGAGTTTGTTATACTCGATGAGGAGGCTTTGTTATACTCGACCAGGGGACTTTGCTATAGTCGACCAGGGGACTTTGTTATACTCGATTAGGGGACTTTGTTATACTCGATCAGGGGACTTTGTCTTACTCGATCAGGGCGCTTTGCAATACTCGACCGGGGGACTTTGTTATAAACGATCAGGGGACTTTGGTATGCTCGATCTATGGAATTTGTTATACTGGGCCAGGGAACTTTTTTATACTCGATAAGGGACTTTGATACACTGGTCCAGGGGACATTTTTATACTCGATCAGGGGACTTTGTTATACTCGATCAAGGGACTTTTGTTACACTCGATCAGGGGACTTTGTTATACTCGACCTGGGGCCTTTGTTATACTCGATTAGGGGACTTTGTTATACTCGATAAGGGAACTTTGTTATACTCGATAAGGGGAATTTGTTATACACGATAAGGGGACTTTGATAGACTCGAACTGGGGACTTTGTTATACTCGATCAGGTGACTTTGTTATACTCGATCAGGGGGCTTTGTTATACTCGATCAAAAGCCTTTGTTATACTCGATCAGGGGAGTTTGTTATACTCGATCAGGGGACTGTGTTATACTCGATCAGGAGGCTTTGTTATACTCGATCAGGGGACTTTGTTATACTCGACCAGGGGACATTGTTATACTCGATCAAGGGACTTTGTTATACTCGACCAGGGATCTTTTTTATACTTGACCAATGGACTTTGTTATACTCGATGAGGGGCCTTTGTTATACTCGATGAGGGGACTTTGTTATACTCGACCAGGGGATTTTGTTATACTCAATCAGGAGATATGTTATACTCGATCAGGGGACTTTGTTATACTCAACCAGAGGACTTTGTTATACTCGGTCAGGGGACTTTGTTATATGCGATCAGGAGACTTTGTTATACTCGATTAGGGGCCTTTGTTATACTCGATGAGGGGACTTTGTTATACTCGACCAGGGGACTTTGATATGCTCGATCAGGGGACTTTGTTATACTCGATCAGGGATATGTTATGCTCGATCAGGGGACCTTGTTATACTCGATCAGGGGACATTGTTATATTTGATTAGGGGACTTTGTTATACTCGATTAGGGGACTTTGTTATACTTGATCAGAGGACTTTGATATACTCGACCAGGGGCCTTTGTTATGCTCGATTAGAAAACTTTGTTATACTCGACCAGGGGACTTTGTTATACTCCACCAGGGCCTTTGTTATACTTGATCAGGGGATATGTTATACTCGATCAAGGGACTTTGTTATACTCGGTAGAGGGGACTTTGTTATATTCGATCAGGGGATTTTGTTATACACGACCAGGGGACTTTGTTGTACGCGATCAGGGGACTTTTTTATACTCGACCAGAGGACTTTGTTATACTCGATCAGGGGATATGTTATACTCGATCAGGGGACTTTGTTATACTCAACCAGAGAACTTTGTTATACTCGATCAGGGGACTTTGTTATACTCAATCAGGGGACTTTGTTATACTCGATTTGGGGCCTTTGTTATACTTGATGAGGGGGTTTTGTTTTACTCGACCAGGGGACTTTTTATACTTGATCAGGAGACTTTGTCATACTCGATCAGTGGACTTTCCTTTATTTGACCAATGGACTTTGCTATACTCGACGAGGGGTCTTTGTTATACTCGATCAGGGGACTTTGTTATACTCGACCAGGGGACTTTGCTATACTCGATCAGGGGACTTTGTCATATTCGACCAGAGGACATTGTTATACTCGATCAGGGGATATGTTATACTCGAACATAGGACTTTGCTATTCTCGATCAGGGGACTTTGTTATACTTGATTAGGGGACTATGTTATACTCGATCAGGGGACTTTGTTATACATGATCAGAGGACTTTGTTATACTCGACAAGGGGCCTTTGTTATGCTCGATTAGAAAACTTTGTTATACTCGACCAGGGGACTTTGTTATACTCCACCAGGGACTTTGTTATACTCGATCAGGGGATATGTTATACTCGACAACGGGACTTTGTTATACTCGATAATGCGGCTTTGTTATACTCGATCAGGGGACTTTCTTATACTCGATGAGGGGCCTTTGTTATACTCGATTAGGGGCCTTTGTTATACTAGATCAGGGGACTTTGTTATACTCGATTAGAGGCCTTTTTTGGACTCGATCAGGGGACTTTGTTATACTCGAGCAGGGAGCTTTGTTATGCTCGATGAGGGGACTTTGCTATACTCGACCAGGGGACTTCGTTATACTCGAGCAGGGGGCTTTGTTATACTCGATTAGGGGACTTTGTTATACTCGATCAGGAGGCTTTGTTATACTCTATCAGGGGACTTTGTTATACTCGACCAGTGAACTTTTTTATACTTCACAAATGGACTTTGTTATACTCGATGAGGGGCCTTTGTTATACTCGACCAGGGGACTTTGCTATAGTCGACCAGGGGACTTTGTTATATTCGCTTAGGGAACTTTGTTATACTCGACCAGGGACTTTGTTATACTCGATTAGGGGACTTTGTTATACTCGATTAGGGGACTTTGTTATACTCGATTAGGGGAGTTTGTTATACTCGATGAGGAGGCTTTGTTATACTCGACCAGGGGACTTTGCTATAGTCGACCAGGGGACTTTGTTGTACTCGATTAGGGGACTTTGTTATACTCGATCAGGGGACTTTGTCTTACTCGATTAGGGCCCTTTGCTATACTCGACCGGGGGACTTTGTTATAAACGATCAGGGGACTTTGTTATGCTCGATAAGGGACTTTGTTACACTGGTCCAGGGGACATTTTTATACTCGATCAGGGGAATTTGTTATACTCGATCAAGGGACTTTTGTTACACTCGATCAGGGGACTTTTTATACTCGACCAGGGGCCTTTGTTATACTCGATTAGGGGACTTTGTTATACTCGATAAGGGAACTTTGTTATACTCGATAAGGGGAATTTGTTATACTCGATAAGGGGACTTTGATAGACTCGAACTGGGGACTTTGTTATACTCGACCAGGGGACTTTGTTGTACTCGATAATGGGATTTTGTTATACCCGATCAGTAGACTTTGTTATACTCGATCAGGGGGCTTTGTTATACTCGATCAAAAGCCTTTGTTATACTCGATCAGGGGAGTTTGTTATACTCGATCAGGGGACTGTGTTATACTCGATCAGGAGGCTTTGTTATACTCGATCAGGGGACTTTGCTATACTCGACCAGGGGACATTGTTATACTCGATCAAGGGACTTTGTTATACTCGTCCAGGGATCTTTTTTATACTTGACCAATGGGCTTTGTTATACTCGATGAGGGGCCTTTGTTATACTCGATGAGGGGACTTTGTTATACTCGACCAGGGGATTTTGTTATACTCAATCAGGAGATATGTTATACTCGATCAGGGGACTTTGTTATACTCAACCAGGGGACTTTGTTATACTCGATCAGGGGACTTTGTTATATGCGATCCGGAGACTTTGTTACACTCGATTAGGGGCCTTTGTTATACTCGATGAGGGGACTTTATTATACTCGACCAGGGGACTTTGCTATATTCGACCAGGGGACTTTGTTATACTCGATTAGGGGACTTTGTTATACTCGACCAGGGGACTTTTTTATACTTGATCCGGGGAATTTGTCTTACTCGACCAGAGGCCTTTGTTATACTCGATCGGGGGACTTTGTTATACTCGATGAGTGGACTATACTATATTTGACCAACGGACTTTGCTATACTCGATGAGGGGCCTTTGTTATACTCGATCAGGGGACTTTGTTATACTCGACCGGAAGACTTTGTTATACTCGATCAGGTGATATGTTACACTCGATCAGGGGACTTTGTTATTCTCGATCAGAGGACTTTGTTAAACTCGACGAGGGGCCTTTTTATACTCGATTAGAAAACTTTGTTATACTCGACCAGGAGACTTTGTTATACACGATCAGGGGTCTTTGTTATACTCGTCCAGGGGGCTTTGTTATATTCGATCAGGGGACTTTGTCTTACTCGATCAGGGCCTTTGTTATACTTGACCAGGGGACTTTGTTTCACTCGATCATGGCCCTTTGCTATACTCGACCAGGGGACTTTGTTATAATCGATCAGGGGACTTTGTTATGCTCGATCTGGGACTTTGTTATACTCGATCAGTGGACTTTCCTATAATTGACCAATGGACTTTGCTATACTCGATGAGGGGCCTTTGTTATACTCGATCAGCGGACTTTGTTATACTCGACCAGGGGACTTTGTTATACTCTATCAGGGGACTTTGTCATACTCGACCAGAGGACTTTGTTATACTCGATCAGAGGATATGTTATACTCGATCAGGGGACTTTGTTATACTCGATCAGGGGACTTTGTTATACTTGATTAGGGGACTATGTTATACTCGTCCAGGGGGCTTTGTTATACTCGATCAGGGGACTTTGTTACTCGATCAGGGGACTTTGTCTTACTCGATAAGGGGACTTTGTTAGACTCGAACAGGGGACTTTGTTATACTCGACCAGGGGACTTTGTTAAACTCGATAAGGCGGCTTTGTTATACTCGATCAGGGGACTTTTTTATACTCGAACAGAGGGCTTTGTTATTCTCGATTAGGGGACTTTGTTATACTCGACCAGGGGACTTTTTTATACTTGACCAATGGACTTTGTTATACTCAATGAGGGGCCTTTGTTATACTCGATCAGGGGACTTGGTTATACACGACATGGGGACTTTGTTATACGCAATCAGGGATCTTTTTTATTCTCGACCAGTGGAATTTGTTATACTCGATCAGGGGATATGTTATACTCGATCAGGGGACTTTGTTGTACTCAACCAGAGGACTTTGTTATACTTGATCAGGGGGCTTTGTTATACTCAATCAGGGGACTCTGTTATACTCGATTAGGGGATTTTGTTATACTCGATGAGGGAGCTTTGTTATACTCGACCAGAGGACTTTGCTATACTGGACCAGGAGAATTTGTTATACTCGATCAGGGGGCTTTGTTATACTCGACGAGGTGACTTTTTTATACTTGATCAGGGGACTTTGTCATACTCGATCAGTGGACTTTCCTATATATGACCAATGGACTTTGCTATACTCGATGAAAGGCCTTTGTTATACTCGATCACTGGGCTTTGTTATACGCGACCAGGGGACTTTGTTATACTCGTTCTGGGGTGTTTGTTATACTCGACCAGAGGACTTTGTTATAATCGATCAGGGGATATGTTATACTCGATCAGGGGACTTTGTTTTACTCGATTAGGGGACTTTGTTATACTTGATCATAGGACTTTGTTATACTCAACCAGGGGCCTTTGTTATACTCGATTAGAAAACTTTGTTATACTCGACCAGGGGACTTTGTTATACTCCACCAGGGACTTTTTTATACTCGATCAGGGGATATGTTTTACTCGATCAGGGGATCTTGTTATACTCGGTTCAGGGGACTTTGTTATACTCGTCCAGGGGGCTTTGTTATACTAGGATCAGGGTCTTTGTTATGCTTGATCAGGGGACTTTGTCTTACTCGATCAGGGCCCTTTGTTATACTCGACCAGGGGACTTTGTTATAATCGATTAGGGGACTTTGTTATGCTCGATCTGGGGACTTTGTTAAACTGGGCCAGGAGACTTTGTTATACTCTATCAGGGGATATGTTATACTTGATCAGGGGACTTTGTTATACTGGACCAGGGGACTTTGTTATACTCGATTTGGGGACTTTGTTATACTCGATGAGGGAACTTTGTTATACTCGTCTAGGGGGCTTTGTTATACTCGATCAGTGGACTTTGTTATACTCGATCAGGGGACTTTGTTACACTGGACTAGGGGACATTTTTATACTCAATCAAGGGACTTTGTTATAATTGATCAGGGGACTTTTGTTACACTCGATCAGGGGACTTTGTTATACTCGACCAGGGGCCTTTGTTATACTCGATCAGGGGATTTTGTTATACGCGATCAGGAGACTTTGTTATTCTCGATTAGGGGCCTTTGTGATACTCGATCAGGGGACTTTGTCTCATTCGATCAGGTCCTTTGTTATACTCGACCTTAGGACTTTGTTATAATCGATCAGGGACTTTGTTACGCTCGATCTGGGGACTTTGTTATACTGGGCCAGGAGACTTTGTAATATTCGATCAGGGGATATGTTATACTCGATCAGGGGACTTTGTTATACTGGACTAGGGGACTTTGTTATACTCGATCATGGGACATTGATATATTCGATCAGGGAACTTTGTTATACTCGTCCTGGGGGCTTTGTTATACTCGATTAGGGAACTTTGTTATACTCGATCAGGGGACTTTGTTATTCTCGATCAGAGGACTTTGTTATACTCGACGAGGGGCCTTTTTATACTCGATTAGAAAACTTTGTTATACTCGACCAAGAGACTTTGTGATACTCGATCAGGGGACTTTGTTATACTCCACCAGGGACTTTGTTATATTCGATCAGGGGATATGTAATACTCGATCAGGGGACTTTGTTATACACGATCAGGGGTCTTTGTTATACTCGTCCAGGGGGGCTTTGTTATACTCGATCAGAGGACTTTGTTATATTCGATCATGGGACTTTGTCTTACTCGATCAGGGCCTTTGTTATACTTGACCAGGGGACTTTGTTTCACTCGATCATGGCCCTTTGCTATACTCGACCAGGGGACTTTGTTATAATCGATCAGGGGACTTTGTTATGCTCGATCTGGGACGTTGTTATACTCGATCAGTGGACTTTCCTATAATTGACCAATGGACTTTGCTATACTCGATGAGGGGCCTTTGTTATACTCGATCAGAGGACTTTGTTATACTCGACCAGGGGACTTTGTTATACTCTATCAGGGGACTTTGTCATACTCGACCAGAGGACTTTGTTATACTCGATCAGAGGATAT